>NC_139920.1:6105636-6138136 GCF_963514095.1 Eutrigla gurnardus
AACGTCCAGCAACGGCAGAAGCTGTGTGGGCTTTACATCACGGAGGTGAAGAACTCACATCTCCGGAGATCCCACCAGCCAGGATCGATCTCTGGACTTGAGTCCGCTCAGGCTGTCGATGCGGTCTCCTCCCTCCTCACTGAGGCTGCGTTTGGTGGGAGGAGGAGTCCTCTTCTCCTCGTGGAGGGACAGACGCTCCATGCTGCTGTACACCTGCACACAGCGCTTTCATGCTTTAGTCACCGCTGGACATGATGCCACTTTAGCCTTCACAGCAGCATCTGTTCGTGCCTGTGACTCAATGTTGGGGATCATACATTCATGAGAGTCATTGAGCAAACCGTCCCATGACACAGTTGGGTCCCGCATGCTCAGAAACACCAGAGCAATATTCAACCAAGCCGCCTGTCAGAGGTGAAGGCTTACACCGTGAACACACGTTATCCCTTCAGGCCGCGCTCACGGGACAGAGTGTGGATGTAGCTGCTGGTAAAATTAGAGGTTAATATATATATATAAAAAGGGGTGGAGGGAGTCATGAGTGTGTACCTTGCTGAAACGAGGTGAGCAGGAGGAGAACTGTCGAATCTCCACGTGTTCATCATCATTGGTGTCGTCCTCTTCCTCTGAGTCCACGTGGTCGGTACCGGTCAGAGCGAGCTGAGGGAGACAGGCGGTGGTTAGGCGGTGTGTCGGTTACAGCGTGAGCACAGGGCTTTCAGAGAGGGAGAGGTTTGGGAGAAGCATCATACTGTCAAAGTAGCTGGTGTCGTCCTCTGACTCCAGCTGGGGAATGAACTCGGCCTTCTGTCTCAGCAGGCTGTTCCAGTCCAGCTCTGTGAAGAACTGGTGCTGCTTCACCTCAAAGGCACTTCCTGTGGAGATGAAGGGGAGACGGAGAAGGCAGGGGAGTGGAGACCGAGGGGGTGAAAAGGGAAGAAACACAGAGGGAGGAAACGGATGAGAACATACATCTGCAGCTACAGGATCTGATCCAGCTTTGGACCAAACGCCTGGTGGGTCTGGTTGCATCTGGGTTTTAGTGTGGACAAAGAGAATCAAGTTCCTGGAAAAATGTGTCAGGAATGTTTACTTTATTCTTAGAGATCCTCATCAGTGTGTGTGTGTGTGTGTGTGTGTGTGTGTGTGTGTGTGTGTGTGTGTGTGTGTTACCTGTGCCCAGTCTCTCCAGAGGATTCTGTCTCAGCAGTTTGCAGATGAGGTCCTGAGCTTCCCAGAGGCAGAGCTTCTTCCTCCTCCGGCCAGATGATCTCATCTAACACAAACACAAACACACAAACGGATCTTTGGTGTCTTCATCAGGGAGAAATCATATAATGGAACGCTGGTTCAATTCCTTTTGTCAGCCCTACTTAGAAGCTGAAACATATTCATGTTCCCCTCTTCTCCCAGACTTCATTTACTATATTTATGCCACTTGAAGCAAAACATATAATATGAATCTATATAGTATAGTAATTTGATCCAACCGTCCTAAACCCACAGGGTCCGACCTGAGTCGTAGTCATATGAGCTGGAGTGCTGAGTTTGTAAGTGGCAGGCGTTCAGAAATAGTCTCTCCGAGAGCCAAACTGCTCTGACCTGTCATTCTTAAGAATATTCCAACATTGCATGGGGATATAAAAAACCTGAATAAAATCTACCCTGCTGTTTATTCTGGCATCATGGAGGCTAACATGTTTGTGACATCCTTATGTTATCAAATAAGCATGTTAACACCACGGGTAACATCGGAGTCAGGAAGCGTGATCGGGGTCGTGTTTTCCATATATCATAACATAATGATGGTGACCATGTCCTTGGTCGGCCATGTTATACGATAAGTCAAAAACCTAACAATGACTGAGGTCATGTCAATATATCGTACGATAAATCAATAAGGTAACTATGATCAAGGTCGTGTTCATATATGGTAGAATAGGTCAATAAGGTGATTATTGTGACTCCCAATCAATATGTTGTTTCTCTGTGAGCTCATCCAGACATGACACACTCTGACCGACAAACATCCTGCAGGCAGATACAAAAACACATTCAAGCTACGAGGAGGCCTTCGGTGCTTTATCACCGCGGTGCATCGATGTGGAGAGACAGGCATAACAGAGACATGCAGGGATCAATACAGGTTTATGATCACTGACTTGCCCTTTCATCAAACAGAATTCAAAGGAGAAAACAACGCAGGAGAGAAATCACAATTGATTCCATCGGCTGTAAGTCAGCTGTGCTTGTGTGCTGCAGAGTTACATCTCTAAACACAGATGCTCTGCAGCAGCACCTCCACTGGAGAACAGGAACTACAGCGCATCCATTATTCAGCATTTCAGCCACATTATCAGAATACATTTATTTCTGCCCAAAACTTTCCCCTGCAAATCAAAGCATTCTGCACACAGTATGTTAAAGTTCAGCAGAGTCCAGTGTTTCAGACGATTCCATCTACTGAGTGTAAACACTTTAACATTCAGCAGCAGTGATTGGAAAGTTTACAGAGGCCCTGTTATGCTTTTCCCTTTCCTTTAGTATGTTTTTAGTTTCCGTTCATGTAAAAGGTCTCCAGAGTGTCAAAGCCTGAAGTCCACATCTAAATGGGAGTTCCTCTGCTGTGAAAATGTAAATATCCTTCATAAGAACTCCTAAAGGAGGAGGAGGTGAAGAACAAGTGGCTAAAATGATTTTGTATGACTATTCTCAGCAGTTTAACTCCTGTTACTTGGTTATAGTAAGGGACGTTACATTTCTGACAAACACGTTAATCAGTCCACCAATCACAACAGAGTGGGCCAGCTGACCAATCAGAGCAGACTGGGCTTTTTGGAAGGGAGGGGAGAGGCTGAGTGGAGCTGCTGCAGCACAGACAGGATTTAGATAAGTGGATGCCGCCATGTTTGACTATAAAAGCATAAATTCAACATCTAATTATGATGTCAAACAAGTGATTTTCCCTTTTCTGGCTATTTGATTTAATAAATAATGAGTTGTTAGACTCAACCTGAAAAACCCCATAGATTACATTAAATGACATGTTTCTTCTTGTCCTTTTAATCGCGGCGTCACTGGGCCATGATGTCTCGGCTGTGAAGTGGCCGTCTGCTGTTCCTGCGACTCACCACTGATGACCTGACCAAACAGCTCCTCTGGCGTGTCTCCGAAGAAGGGAGCGCAGCCCACCAGGAACTCGTACAGGATGACTCCCATGGCCCACCAGTCCACCGGCTTCCCGTAGCCCTGACGCAGGATCACCTCGGGGGCGATGTACTCCGGAGTGCCACACACCTGAACAGCACACAGGAAATCAGCTTGGGACGATCAAAGCAACCAATCCCCAACATATTTATATTACAATGACATGTAATGTTGCTGAACAAAATAAGTGGAACAATTACACCCAAATGACAGCAGGAGGCAAACAGCTAAGCTAAGTGTACTTAGCCTAGCGGCTAATAGAAATGAACATTTCTGATTATCGATTATTATTATTTACCTGTTTATCGAGGAACTCTCTGGTGTCCTTCTCTATGTGGCCTTCATACAGGTTTGTGGTCAAACTCATCAAACCGATCTTTGAAAGGCCGAAGTCCGTCAGCTTGATGTGTCCCATGGAGGTGATGAGAAGACTGCAGAGACAAGAGGACACGTTTGATACTGCTTCGTCTCAGAAATATTCACTTAAAAACAAGCTAAACTGATAGATCCTTTACAATACTGTGTGAGAATATGTAATCCATAATTGTATCAATGTGGTGAATGTCAAATAAGGCGCGTGTGTGTGTGTGAGTGAGTCTGTGTGTGTGTGTGTGTGTGAGTGAGTGAGTGTGTGTGTGTGTGTGTGTGTCTTACTTGTCAGGTTTGAGGGTCTCTGTGAACGATCCCATAATTGTGAAGATACTCTAATGCGAGGACGGTCTCTGCAAAGTACATACGAGCCATATCCACCGGCAAGGCTCCGATGTTCTTCAGCAGCGTGGCACAGTCTCCACCTGTAGAGGGCGCTCATCACGTTAAACACAGCTACCACCAATAACACTAACCTATCACTGGAACGGTGATGATCTTACCCTCCACGTACTCCATCACCATGCACAGGTGTCTCCTGGTCTCGAAGGAACAGAACATGGAGACAACAAACGGGTTCTCAGCAAACGTCAGGATGTCCCGCTCCACAAAGGCCTGCTGGATCTGGTTCCTCAGGATCAGGTTCTGCTTGTTGATCTTCTTCATGGCGAAACGCTGCCGGGTCTCCTTGTGGCGCACCAGGAACACGGTACTACACATGAAACGGTGGTCAGAGGTTTCAGCCTTAACTCGTATCCATCCATCAGTTCATTTGGACACTTTAACTGTTGCAATGCAGCAATAATGCATTAATATTAGGATATCAAAGGTGTGAATGCTGTCTCACCCGTAGGCTCCGTTACTGATGAGCTTGATGTTTTCAAAGTCTTCCTCCCGGGGTGCTTTGGTTTTGGGCTGTGGAGGAGCTGCTGGGACTGTGGTGGCCTGACCCTGAAACACATGAATGATACATGAGAGAGCTTGTTTAGCATTCATGAAGGGCTGGAAAGACGGCACAACCTTATTTCTCCAAGCATCAACTTCAGCCTGTCGTTCTCTACGTGTTATTTAGAACAAATACATGCAGGAGAAGTGGAGTGATTTATGAAGGTTGTGCTGGTTGTGTACTCACATCCACTGAGTCGTCAGTCTCTGGGGTCTCGGGGTTCCCACTGTCATAGCTGCTCAGCTGGGCCATTTCTACAGACACACAGCCGTCAGTGACCAAACAGGAACATGTTACAACAATAAAAGACAACTACATGTTCAGTGTGACCTCACTATACAAAATCAGATCAGATAAAAGTCTAAGACGGCGTTACCCTCCAGGGGGTCCCTGGTGAGGCCCAGCTGACTGATGATGTAACGGGGGATGTCGCACTTGATGCCCTGGCCTTCTTTGGCATGGCCCTCTGCTGCCTCCAACAAATGGTAGAACTCCTCAGGATCAAACTCCTGCAGGGGGGGAAGACAGGAGGGAGGGAGACAGGAGGGAGGAAGGAGGGAGGGAGACAAGAGGGAGGAAGGAGGGAGGGAGACAAGAGGGAGGAAGACAGGAGGGAGGCAGGAGGAAGACAGGAGGGAGGGAGGCAGGAAGACAGGAGGGAGGAAGACAAGAGGGAGGAAGGAACGAGGGAGGAAGACAGGAGGGAGGAAGACAGGAGGGAGGAAGACAGGAGGGAGGAAGATAGGAGGGAGGAAGGAACGAGGGAGGAAGACAGGAGGGGGGAAGACAAGGAGGGAGGAAGGAGGGAGGAAGGAGGGAGGGAGGAAGGAGGGAGGAAGACAGGAGGGAGGAAGACAGGGGGGAGGAAGGAGGGAGGGACACAGGAGGGAGGAAGACAGGAGGGAGGAAGCAGGGAGGAAGACAGGAGGGAGGGAGGGAGGGAGGAAGGAGGGAGGAAGACAGGAGGGAGGCAGACAGGGGGGAGGAAGGAGGGAGGAAGACAGGAGGGAGGCAGACAGGGGGGAGGAAGGAGGGAGGAAGACAGGAGGGAGGAAGGAGGGAGGAAGACAGGAGGGAGGAAGGAGGGAGGAAGACAGGAGGGAGGGAGGAAGGAGGGAGGGAGGAAGGAGGGAGGGAGGAAGACAGGAGGGAGGTAGGAGGGGAGTGTAGGAGTGAAGGGCAGAGGGAGGATAGACAAAGCTATGAGCCTTTAAAGTGGCCTCAGAGTGACTAAAGACACTAACAGCGATGCAGATTAACGTCATGTGTTCCATCTTTTTGGATGATGCTGTCTTAAATCTAGCTTGGTTCAAGGCTGTTAGATCTTTAGTTAGATCTCTATGATGACTTTAACTTTCTTTCTAATGGACTTGTTTGTTGTTGTTTGGCTCATGTATACATTCCTGTTTACAGATGTTAAAAAACTTGAGAAGCAAGTATTTGATACTGAAAGTTTAATAGAATGAATAGAATGATCTGATGTGTCCCCGTAAACTCCAACATGTGAAACAAGTCTCTTTGTGTTTCATGAACTGTGATATTTCCATCTCCATACACATTCCTGTATGATGAAGGGTGTCTGGTTTCTTCCACTGATTTCCTTGACTTGTCACACTAAAATCTAAGTGATTCAAAGTAGCTTCAAAGGTTTATGTCAGTGTTTGTGTTTTACATTTGGTCTTGGATTTGAGCTGACTGGACAATAAACGGTGTCCTCTAACAACATCACAGAGTGAAGGGCTGAATGGAGAGACGATGATATGAGAGGAGGACGACGCAGGTTTTTGTTCTCCCACCACCCAGTTTAACTCCTGTGTCCTCTGACAAAGACATATAGACCACTGCTGTTCCCCATCACACACACACACACACACACACACACACACACTCACACTCACACACACACACACACACACACACACACACACACACACACACACACACTCACACACTCTCACACTCTCACACTCTCACACTCTCACACTCTCACACACACACACACACACACACACACACACACACACACACACACACACACACACACACACACACACACACACACACACACACACACACACACACACACACACACACACACACACACACACACTTCCTGCCCTCTCCTCTATCTGTGTGCTTCCATTTGTAAAAACCCATCCTGTACGCTGTCACAGCTTCAGCTGCATGTGATTAGTCAAAACTACGAATGTGAGCGCCGCCCCCTCCTCCTCCCCCTCCTCCTCCTCCTCCACCTCCACCTCCTCCTCCTCACCCTCCACTGCCCCTCCAATTACCCCTCTGTCTTCTACACTTGTTTTTGCCCTCCACTCTGTCTTTATCTTGTCCCACCTCCTCCCTGCCTCATTTCTGGGCTTAGACAAGGTTGGATTCACCTGTTTGACTCCAGATGTGCAGCATCTCAACCCAGACTGACGGAGCTCCGTGCGGACGAGGAAGAAAGTGCCTGTGCAGGCTGAGAGCCGCTAACGTCTGTACGTGCGTGTGGAGATGAGGCTGATTCTAAAATGCTCAGAGGAAGTCCATGAATGAATTGCTGCGGTTGAATCATTTCACACCGGGGAGCAGGAAGCTCTAAATTGTTTATTAACCATGCGTGGAGTGGAGATGTGCAATATGAAAAAGCTATTCCAGTTAATATTATGGTCATATTTTTCATGGCAGACTCTAATTCACACCACAGTGCAGTGGTGTGATTGAAATGTACTGTTGAGGATAACGAGCGGGACGAGGCTGATTCCCACAGTTAGTAAGACGCCACAACAATATGACACGTTTTCAGTGTTTGCTCTGCTGCTTTAATGCAACTGTCATATCTGCTTTACTCATGTTTCACCGTGTTTGTCTGCCTTTTGTCTCCATGTATATATGGCACATCATAATGATGACACAAAAGAAAGTCCTGCATCTAAAGCCTCACTAAAAAGCATTATCAAAAAGTATTTTGTGAGTGCTATTACTCTATATCGTAAATCACTGGATTATGATTATGGGATTAGTGCTGATGCATGGGTGTGTAAACAGCAGTTCCCGAGGTGGAGCTCATTTCAACTACTGTAAAGTGTTGGTGGTTAATCTGTAAAACGCATCATATTTTCTAAGCTGATTAAAATGTTAGTGTGGGATCAGCTCCAGCGCTCCAGCCCAGACAAACAGAGCTGTGATGTTGTGGTCAGAGGTGTGGCGGTGTGCTGCTACAGCGTGGAGACGTGGAGAGCTCCCACCCTTCTACCTCCACACCTCCACCCTCGTGTCCGTCCCTCAGCGTACATCCCGTGATCGGGCTGCTGTCAGCGTTTCTCACCAGACACTCCAGCAGCCGCGCTGGCCGGGCGATGATGATCATCAGCTTCCTGACGAGTTGCGTGACGAAGGTAACCTCCACGCTCTCTGAGCGCTCGTGAGCCTGCACACACAAAGACAACACAACAGGAGGAAGGTCAGCGTCACAGCACCGGAGAAAAAATGTTATTCTTTAGAGAGAGATGTTCACTCATTAGTCAAGTCTAGAGTTCTGTCTGTCAGATCACCGAGCCCTCAAATTAACACCCATTCATTATTTGTATTCATATTTTTTATATTCTGTCATGGTGAAATCATCGTGACCTTGAAGCAGAGTGTTTCTGCACTGCGTTTGTCCTTCACCAAGCCCAGCCACAGTTGGAGGACGAATGGACGGTGGCGTCCTTCCCTCGGTGACACCTGAGAGGTAATCTAAATCAGAGCGACCTCCGCAGCTCCCCGAGAGCCACTGTCTGTCAGTGTGGAGACGGAGCAATTTACCCAGAATCCACTGTAACTGACTGGAAACGCATCTGGAGCCAACACTGATCCCCGGAAAAAATGGGCTGGAAGTAAAATGTGTGTGTGTGTGTGTGTGTGTGCAAAGTGGAAGCTGTAACAATTACAAACCACCCACTGCAAAACATGCTTCAATGTCAGGGGGGTAATGTGTGTGTGTGTGTGTGTGTGTGTGTGAATGAGCATGTATGTATGTATAATGTATGTACTGTACGTGTGTCTCAGACAGGCTAACAGAGAGCAGGAGGTTCATAAACAGCCTGCAGCTCGTTGCTGTTTGACTAACTGAGTCGGGCTGACAGACAAAGGAGGCCCAGCCCTCCTGAATTATTTATAACTGTAATGAGACATGTCTACGTACTGTATGTGCATGCTAAATATGTATTAGAGTGTATATGTGTAGGCGTGAAGGAGACTGAATATGTGTGTGTGTGTGTGTGTGTGTGTGTGTGAGGTGACTGTACAGGCCAGTGATCAGTGAGTAATGGACAGCTGAGGGACAGACGCCCACTGTGCAGCAGCTAATTAACCAGTCAGAGAGAGAGTGTGTGTGTGTGTGTGTGTGTGTGTGTGTGTGTGTGTGTGTGTGTGTGAGACAGACTGCATATTCAGTCTGCATGTCTAATGTGAGAGAGATTCCCTGGTGGGAACACAGTATAGACTGTGCTTTAACAGTGCGTATGCATGTATGATATAATCTGTAGATAGATATCAGTTCATCACATATGAATTGAGTCGACATACATGGAAAATATAAGAGTAGTTATAGGTTCCTTGCATTGCTTAGACGCTAGAAAATATGGAAATGAAGGATTCATTTTTACATAAAGACTATTTTAACGATCAAAATTAATTTTATGTTCATAATAAAGCACAAACATAATGTAATATTTATTAAGGTTCACTTTATTACTGTTTCTGATGGCAACATTTGTATAGAATTGAGTGTTATTTTTTTGTCAACTTTGAGATATTTTTGTTGAATTTGTTTTGTTGCTTATAGTTGTTATTGGTCCTAAATTATATATTATATTATAGATATAAATATAGAGGAATGTATTTTCACACAGTAACTCATATATTGACTGATATTGATGAAAAAGTGAGTAGACAGCAGCTGGCAACATTCTGATTTTAATCGTATCACATCTGGTAGATGATTGTCAGATATGAATTATTAGTATTTTTGATCATTTTGAAATAAATTAAATTCATGTTTTTATTTTCTTTTAATTGGGTAAAAGACCGACAAGGATGAAACTTGCATACTGATGGTGACATCCATGTGTTTTTTAAGGAAGGTAACTTTCAGTCTAAAGTCCAAACATTAGTTATTGGTCAAAGATGAAAACATGTGAACGTGTACAACATTCAAGGAGGCGTCATGTGTCCTTCTGCAGGCAGGCAACGAGGCAACGAGACAGATGTGAGGTCACCTATTGTAGAGCCTCATCACGTTCTCCAAGTCCAGCTGAGAGCCAATCAGATCCAGATGTTAGCAGCTGTATGCGAGTCCTGATAAACATGCTGTTTGTGACTGAGGGATCGCCAGAGCTGAGTTAGCACTCTGCCTTCCCCTCTACCCTCAGCTGACCTACGGGGGTCTAACGGGGTCTCCCTGGGGTTCCAGCAGAGGATGGCCTGGATGCAGGTTGCCATGGTGACCAGCAGGCAGGTCACTAAGGCCGCCTGACATGGATGGATGAGGGAGAAGAAGAGAGGACGAGGAGCAGAGAACAGAGAGAGAGACGAAGGAGACGGGGTAAAGGTGGAGGAGAGATAAAAGGCGAGACCCGAAGCAGAGCAGGACAGAAGGAGGAGAGGTGAGTCGGCCTCCTGCGAGGTCTGTAATGGGGTCATGACACGAGGAGGAGGAGGAGAAAAAACGCATGGATGAATAAAGGAAGAGATAAGCCAGGAGGACAAAGGCAAAGGGCTGAGACATTTGAAGACCTGAAGGAGTGATGGAAACTACATTTCACCAGAGGGAGAAGGATCTATGCACCGACGCCAAAGAGCCATATGATCAGAAAAGAGAACTGATGGAGGATGTGTGAAGGTGTTTCATGGATAATTCACAAAAAAGACTTCAGAGCCTATGAAACAGACATTTTTTGTTGAAAAGAATTACATTAAAGGGTCAGTTCACCCAAATCACTGACACATTTTCGAGAAACACCAGAAGAGATTCACTTCTAGTGAAAAGGGGATGCAGATAATATATAATATTAACCATAAGATCATTTAAATTCCTACACCATTAATGGCAAGGTGTTGCTCTAAAATCTATGTTTTACATTCACATACATTTGGTTATTTTCTGGTAGAATTGGTGGCAAAATGACTATAGAATATCTCTTTAATCACCACTGCATGAAACCAAAAGGTCAGATATCACAAGTGGAAAGAGCTCATGTTGTTGTTAGCTGACCCTTTAAACCACAGCAGCATTTAAGACCAAGTCCAGCTCACTGTGCACATACTGTAGGGTTTAGCTGAGGACTACAACATCGAGAGTGCAACAGTTCTCAGAGTGGTCCAACTACACCATCCATCAGGCCTTAACGGCCCCCAGAGCATTAACTAATCATGGGCATCCTTTTAAGTTGTAGATCATATAAAGCTCTAAATAAAACATCAATGTGTATGCTGGAGCAAAGTAAAGTAAAGTACAAGTTGCCCTGACGACATCATTATTAACTGATCCAGAAGGATCTATATCACTCACGCCACCAGAACAAACGGACTCATTAAAATGTCTGAATTATTAACAAGCGACAGATAAAAACACCCACAGCAGCTAACGGATTACAAGAAGATTTAATAATGCATGTATTTGTCATTGACCTCTGGAAAAACGCTCAATCATCTTTATGGAAGATTTTACAAAAGCAGTCAGATGTCTTTCAAAGCAAATTAAACCAAGACACTGTTTTCTGTTTCAAGTCAATTCTATTGTAATAACAATCATCATTTCATGACTTTCTGTGTGACAGGAAGTTACAAGCCACCGGAAACCCGGAGGTGAAAACAACAGAGGAATGCTGATGACGTTAGCCGAGAATCATTTCAAAGTCATCATCAGCGTAAACGCGTTCCCACGTGCCAATAAAGCTTGACCAAATCAAACTGAAATTGACTCAACTGTAAAATCTGCATCTGCCTCCTCATCCTCCTCCTCCTCCCAGCTGTGAGTGAACACCTTCCACTTGCTCCTCCTCATCACATCCTCCAGCACCTCCTCCTCCTCTTCGAGCCTTCTCTGCCACGAGACGCCAGACATGTTTCCACCGGAAAACCAAAACCACAAAACGAGGAATTTCAGGTGTTCACACCTCCGTCCACCTGCTCACCACCTCCATCCTCCCGGCTGGAAGTCTGCTCCACCTGCTGCCGCACTTGGCCACCCACCAAAAAAACTAAACAAACAAAAAAGAAAAAAAAAAAAAAAAAACAGCCTAATGCCGCCTAATTGATGATGTCATCATCCAGCCCGCATTGCAGCTGCGGCGTCTACTCCAGATGTGTTCAAGTCCGGTTCCTCACACCCACCACAAGCATTCGAACAGGCATGTACGTCCACCTCCCTCCCCGTGAGCCCGTCGGCCAATCAGACACAGAGGAATCCCCTCGAATCCCCGCCTATCCCAAAAAGCCTCCGACTGCACCTCCTTCACCCCTCCTGTTTGTCTGGGAGAGTCATCCGTCAGCCCCCGGCGACTGCTGGAGTGTGAAATTAAAATCTGGAAGGATGTGGATGCGTCCTCGCCTGCATACATGTGTGTGTGTGTCTATGATGGAGGGCTAGTGTGTGTGTGTGTGTGTGTGTGTGTGTGTGTGTGTGTGTGTGTGTGTGTGTGTGTGTCCCCCAGTAGAACAGAAGGTCAATAAGAGGCCGGTGGGAGTCATAATGTCGCCCCCCAGGCACCGCAAAACTGAGCTAATAGAGATGTCACCACTGCCACACACATGTAAATACATCTCCGGCTCCGCACACAGACAAACACACACATAAATACACAAAGACGCCAAGCAGCCGTCAGCCAATCAGAGGCGTGTGTCAGTAATAAACAAAGCAAGCGTGTGTGAAGGAATGTGTGAGAGCTGAGTGCGTTTTATGTGTTTGCAACTGGACCGCGGCCTCTGTGACTTCGTATGACATCACGGCGGCGCTGGCGGCCGTAACCGTGATGAGTGAGCGAAGGAGCTCGTCACGCCATGAGTTGTTCCACGGTTAACCGAGTGTGACCGGGAGGCTGCCGTAGTCATGACGTCTTCATCAATGTCTTCATCAACACGGACGTCTCACAGACGTTCAGGAGGGACTTGGCTCTCAGGCCGTTTTATTTGACGTGTTGAGCTGACCTCGCTACGTTTAAAGATTTTATTTAACAGTTAATTAGGAGTTTACCAACTGAATCCACCACTTTGCATAATCCTTTCCAGGAACCTGCACATGAATTAGAGTTATTTTCTAGGAAATAATTAGGAAACTATGGAAGCTGTAACATTAAGACTATTTGCTACCTAGTGCACTGTGTTTGCTCTATGAAGCACCCTCAATATCAATCATAGCTCCAGAGGTTTTTTAGTTTCATTTCATTATATTTGATTTAATTTAAAAAATGCTTCCTTGAGTTTGTCTTTTAAATTGTGTTTTTTTATGCATCTCCTAAAACCATTCCAGTGGTCATGTTGAACTGGTGCTACATGAATACACTTACCTTGTCATGTAGCCGATTAAAAATGAGATAAATACATATAGAATATATTCAAATTGTCTTCTCTCCTCAAATATTCCATCTTGCAGGGCAAAATTGTTCTTTTTCTCAGATACATTTTTTTACTATGAGAATGATTTTCATTTTTAGAAGATATTCTTGAAGCTCTTTTGGAGATGGAAACTCAGATTGCAGTCAAGTCTCGAATGAATTCAGCTGTTGGATCGTTTTTCTCTCTGTCGTACAGAGTGGCAGTGAATGAGCTGTTGCTGGACTTACATCCTGCAGCAGCTTCTCCAGGTTCTCCTGCAGCTCGTAGAAGTAGCGGGAGGTGATGAGGCCCTCTCTGCTTTTCTCCAGGCAGTCTCTGGACAGCTCTGTCAGCTGATGGTGGATGAAGCTCAGGACCCCGTCGGCCAGCGGGCAGACCTTATCCGGTGCCGAGGAGCAGAGCAGCACAGCCAGACGCTCCTCCATTTGAGCCGTCGCCTGAGGGGAGGGAGGGGGGGGGGGTATTAGTGGGGGGGTGAGGATGAGTCACAGGTACACGCATATGAGACATATGGAGAGGGACGGGAGCAACAACGGCATGTGGACAGGATCGTGTTATATATTAGTGAATCCCTTCTAGCTTAATAGTTGATAATATGCAATATATTATGATCTGATAAGCATCCTGATAAATCATAATACAATATTCACACAAAAACAGAAACACATATTCATCAAAACCAAACTTAACATGATGAGACGTTTTGAACTGCAACAGAGCAGTTATGGAACATGACTTATTTCCTTTTGAGAGCACTATCATAACTTTTATATAAAAAAATGAAATTTAAACATGAAACATGAAATTCTCATTACAATTTGGTTTTCATCTCAAATTTCCAAAACACATAATTAAGGTTAAGACGCCTTGTTTTCAGGTTCTCCCTCTTTATTGTGTAGTGTGCCGCAGTACGAACCTTGGGGAACCTCTCCTTGTACACATGGTTCATCATCACGATCTCATGGTCGAAGGAGATAGGCGAACGCCCGGGGCTGGAATCAAACCCAGACAAACACAGGTGAGTGGAGGCTCTCAAGACAAACAAACATTAATAAATAAAAGCCTTTAGAGAAACTGCTCTATGGACCAAGACATTCAGAACTCTGTTTGGGTATGCACTGAGTGAGAAACGCTTGATGCAGTGAATGGGATGCCATGTTGGGAAAAATGGACCCATCACCTGTGACAAAGGCTCACAAGTAGATATTGATCTGTATGAAATCAAATGATAAGTCAACGTGCATACCGGCTCAGTGTGCGTACTGTAGCAGGACTGTCATAAATAGCATTGTGAGCTTAATGTCTCCACATTCAGGTGGTGAAACAGGAAAGGAGGCGGGACAAAGATGAGCTCACCAGCGTCTCCAGCTCTCCGCTGAGTCCAGGTGGCAGAGTGATGGATGGATGGATGTCATGGTGTGATTGGCTGGAATTGCATGGTGCTAGCTGATGTAAGCATGTGTCATATTTTGTTTTTCAGGCAGAGAAAGATATTGGATTTTGATATAAAAATACAAATGAATGACTTTATTTTTATATTTTGTTTGGCATATATTTTAAGAAATGTATTTTTCCAATACCAACAGGTATCAATATAAATAACCATATGTGTGGGTGATATGAAGGATTAAACAGCCCAGTGTTTGCCTGTCATTACTTCTCCATGCCATTACAGGAGGGAGTGCTGCTCAGCCCTGAGCTGCACAAACACAACTGACCAGACGCATGAGACATGCAGGACTGGCCAGGTCAGCCGACACATGGGACCAGAGCTGGATGGTGGTCCCCACACTAACGGGACCTCGGGGTCTCCATCATGTGTGTCTCTTCAGCGGTGTAAACCATGACAACCTCTGGACTCATGGCTGCACACAGACAACGGCACAAAGGTAACGTCTCTGGAGGGCTGCGGACCTCGGCAGTGTGTGTGTGTGTGTGTGTGTGTGTGTGTGTGTGTGTAGCTGTCAGTAATAAACCAAAGCTGCCTGCAACTTAACTGCCTCACCGCAGTGAGGGTCCGCCAGGTCTCAGGGGGTTTCATGACCTGACAGCCTGACAGTGATGTCTCCTTCAGTCTCTACCAGCTCCAACTGAATATCAATCCATCCTTCTCTCACACAGTGGACTTCATCATCTTCTCTCTACTCCCCTCCTCCTGGGTCTCATCTCTTCTGTTATTCTATATCATACCCCCCCCCCCCCCCCACCCCCCACACACACACACACACACACCTCCAACCTTTGTCTACAATAGGACAAAATAGAGACAGCAGCAATCTCCTTGACCTTTCTATGTCTCACTATCAGGAGAATAGGGGATGACGACAGGTGACAGGCATTACTGTGTGTGTGTGTGTTATGCGTGTGTGTGTTGGGAGCAATTTTAGGCTTTGTTAGCTTGCTGTATTATTCATCCTATCCATTTATGACTGTAAACAATTCCTCCTAAATATTGCAACTCAATTTTAGTGTTTGGTTCACATTGAAATGATCTCCATGTTGATGAATAATTGTGGCCCCAAATTTTTCATTTTTTTTAAAAATCTTCCAATGTCAGCTTGTTTTTTTGACAAAACAATATTTTACACAGACATGTCTTCTAAATGATTATGTCTAAATACCAGATAACACACTATTAATCAAAGTGAAGAATGAACCAAACCAAACAGAATCTAAACAAAGGGATGAGGAGTCAGGGTGGTGATGGTTAGAGGAAGCTGTGTGAGGGAGAAGAATCTGTGGCTCCAGATGTCTTTGTACAAGACGTTAGTATGAGTCATACACACACACACACACACACACACACACACACACACACACACACACACACACACACACACACGTGACCTGTTCGATGAGGTAATGCTTTAAGTCATCCATCGGCAGCTCAAAGTCCAATTACCAGCTTAATAGGAATGAGAGCAGCCTGAATGTGACATATGAGCTAAACCTCACGGTGGCCGTTTATCATTATACCAACACACACACTGACAAGTAACCACACACACACACACACACACACACACACACACACACTGACAAGTAACCACACACACACACACACACACACACACACACACACACACTGACAAGTAACCACACACACACACACACACACACACACACACACACACACACACACACACACACACTACAGGACGTAGCTGTGCTTACATATTTCTATTGTTTTCACCTGCTTTGTTGTAATATTAATTTTGTTCATATCCAACTACTTACTGCAGGGTTAAAGAAACAATTTCTGTTTTCACTCCATACATTATACATGTTATGTTTAATGTATTTGTAGTTGTTAGTGTATCCTACAGAAACACAACTCTCTGTGTGTTTCTGCTTGGGGACAATGAAGTTAAAGTTGGAAAGAACAGCTTTGGGTGTAAAAACAGGCAGGATGAGTTGTCATTAAGAGCAGCCGACCCAACACTGTACGGCACGAAAAAGAAACTTTAAAGGTCAGCAATAATGTTCATTTATAATTTGGGTGAACTGAGCCTTAACTGTGAACCTGCACGCACGCACACACACACACACACACACACGCGCACGCACACACACACGCACGCACACACACACACACACACACACACACGCGCACGCACACACACACGCACACACACACACACACACACACACACACACACACACACACACACACACACACACACACACACACACACACACACTTGGCCAGTAACCGACAGACGTCCATCACTCTGAGCTCTCACACGCTCAACTTTCAAACTCTCCTTTCATGTTCCTTCTTGAAAAAGAAACAGCGATCAAAAAGCCGGACGGCCAGCTCAGCCACCGGCTGTGATTAAAGGTTAGCCTTGACAGAGATGGATTCAGTGCCGGAGGCTGTTATGTACATTCTTTAAATTACACAGAATATCTCCTTCTTCTCGGCTCTGTTATTCTTCTTGTGTGCGTGTGGCTCCGAGCAGCACAGGCCTTTATTAAAATAAAGCTCCGTTCAGAGCGAGCTGCAGTGGAGGTCGGAGTGAAATCCCCGGGATGAATAACACAAGAAAGTCAGACAAAGGCTAATTAGAACACGGCTATATTTCTACTGTAATGGGAAATAAAGATGGCCTTGCGGCAATCCCTGTGAAAGACGTCTGCGTCATTATTTTGAGGAACGACCTTGGAAGCGAGGCTTCGGAGGAAGTTGTGGGAGAGCACTTTTGTTTTAGTGTGGGGCAACAAGTTCACAAATGTTAGAAAGTAAGGAAATATTTATGAAATAGAATATGAGATCAAATTTCAACCCCAGGCTGTTCTATAAAATTGGATAGTTAAGAAGTAGTTGGAGAGGCGTTTTCATTTCCTCCCCAGCTAAGCGGTGATGTCACATGTGACAAAAGGCACTCAAAATGCAAAAGAGCCCATTGGTAGGGAGGGTAATTGAAGTAAATCAGTCGAGACAGTGAATCAGATGGTGTGGGTGAGGCCAGTGGGAGAGAGGTGAGGGGGGGGGGGGGGGGCTGTGTGTGTGAGAGAGAAAAATAACATTGATGCTTCACAACTGAGGCGGGCGACTCGGGAAATGAGAGGCCTAATTGACCGTGACAGAGAGCTGGGCAGAAGGGGGATGAGGTAGGGGTGTGTGTGTGTGTGTGTGTGTGTGTGTGTGTGTGTGTGTGTGTGTGTGTGTGTGTATTGTCTATGTGATGAAATTCATGATTCCACTGAAAACATTTAGTTCAAATCTCCTGAAAGTCAAAGTGTTGGGCAGCAGGACGACGCTCTGTGAAATGTGATGAACAGCAGTTAGAACATATATATGAGTAGCTATAAGAACCAGAGCTTTACAAACAAGCCTTTTTATTCCTGTTATATACACAAGTACATCTTTTATTGTACTGTGATATATTGTGCTAACTCAACACTGCCTCCATGTTTACCGGATGTCTATTTGCACATTACAACAGAGCCATGTCATCCTTACAGTCAATGATTTGGTGGATATGACCATTGTAATGTAATGTTTTAAGTAGTGCTGTCAAAAGTAACACGTAAGACCTATGACGACGTGTGCAAAGCCGTTAGCCATTAGTTTTAGTTCAGCGTAAGATTTTGGCTGAGGCTGCGGTGTCAGCGGGGTGGGGGGTCGTGGCGAGCGATCGCCGAGGAGTTTTTTTTAATTATCTCGGTAATTTGTCTGCGTGAGAAACACTAGATGTGGCGTGTGCTGCTTTGTCCTCTGACAATGTAAACAGACTGGTCTGTCTCAGTAACGGGCTGATTGTAAAGGAGGACTAAGCTGACTTGTTGTTCTATGGAGTGAAAGGATTTATCATTCTGACTTCACAGCAGAATATTTCCTTGTTCTTTTTTCCTTATTTGTATGTTCTATTGTGGATCTTTTTGAATGTTCTGTTAGTGCATATAAGAAATATGCCTTTTTCAAGCTGACAGTTCATTTTGATGGCCTTGATGGTTTCTTTGGAAATCTGTCGTTCACATGAGAGAATCTGTGCTTAAAGTTAAAAAAGCTGCTATTTAACAATAGTATTTGAATTTAAATACTTCCTTTGTGTTGATTCTACATAAATTCCATCAATTTAATTTAAATATCCATTATAACATACTTTATTCTTAAGAAGAAAGAAAGCAATTAATTGCGATTAATTACGAGAAAATTGTGCGATTAATTAGTTATATTTTTTTAATCGATTGACAGCACTAGTTTTAAGTCAAAATGAAAAGCTTTAAATGTGATATTTAGACATCAATAAACAGTAATTATATGAGTATAACGCATGTAATCATTGCCAATATTTGAGTTAGAACATGGTTTCATTTTTTTATTCTGTGTTTTGTCATTTCTTGTCTCATCTTCTTATTTGAATCTCCTTCTGTGTTTTTGATGTGATTTCTGCTGCATTTGTTTATATGAAGTACTATTGCAATTAGAGACACCTGGTTACTACTAGTTCTGTTTGGAGATTTAAAACGCTGAGGAAATATGAGCTAGAATATGTTCATGTACTCTGACGCTCCTGTATATGTGACATGATGTGTGTGACACGGTAGAGCAGGTCTATGTGGTGCAGCAGCTGAAGGCTGGGACGGCAGCACATGGATGATGGATGCCTGTGGTTTGTTCACTGCCAGTGTTTGGAAGAGTGGATGGAGGACAGACAGCAGGACAGGGGAGCTATCACTGATAGATATAATGCCGACGCTGAAGGGGAGAATAGAAATGATGAGAGAAGGCAGAGGAACTGCTAAATGATAAAAAAGCATGAGTGTCATCACTCAAAGCAGAGTCATAAAATCAGCATAAAACTGTGCTCTGCAGCTCATTTTCATTTGTTCACTCCTTCTCATACATAGACACACTTGTTCCTCCCCTTGGGTTCAATCATCATCATCGTCATCATCATCAGCATCACTGTCTCTGCTCCACATTGTCTTAGTACATGTTCCTTCCACTAATGTCTTCATGTCAACTTGGACCTGGATCCAGAAGTGAAGTGGCTAATCGAAGCCGACCCCTCATCCTCAGTCTCCCTCTCTGTTGGTTATTTATCAGCGCCTGCAGAGCGCTCACTAAGAGCTTTTTAATGACGCTCACTGCTGGCCCACTAATATGATGTCAGCCTTTCCGCTGAGGCTCATCCTCCTGCACATGAGGGGGGTGACTGCTGGCTGCAGCCGAAAACACTTTTCAAAGTCACCTCCACATTCATTAAGTTGCTGCTTCTTCCCTGGAATTGCAGCACTTTGGTCAGCTTTCCGTGATATTTAAGACGGAAGCTGGAACCTTTTAGAACATCTCACTCTCTGTCCTGTTACTCTTTCTGATCGCATATGATGCTACAGAGAAAAATAAGTCTCTCACACACACACACACACACACACACACACACACACACACACACACACACACACACACACACACACACACACACACACACAGGGCCTGACATCGATCAACAGAAACAGTGGGACTACAATCACATACACACCATGCCACTTGGTCTCACCTTCTTTCATCTCAGTGGAGGAACGAATTGAATCTCCCCGTAAAGAAACAGAGATGCTGCTGAGGCGAGGGACGGGGTGAGACACTACGTGTAAGGGACGGGGTGAGACACTACGTGTAAGGGACGGGGTGAGACACTACGTGTAAGAGACGGGGTGAGACACTACGTGTAAGGGACGGGGTGAGACACTACGTGTAAGGGACGGGGTGAGACACTACGTGTAAGAGACGGGGTGAGACACTACGTGTAAGGGACGGGGTGAGACACTACGTGTAAGGGACGGGGTGAGACACTACGTGTAAGAGACGGGGTGAGACACTACGTGTAAGGGACGAGGTGAGACACTACGTGTAAGGGACGAGGTGAGACACTACGTGTAAGAGACGAGGTGAGACACTACGTGTAAGAGACGGGGTGAGACACTACATGTAAGGGACGAGGTGAGACACTACGTGTAAGGGACGAGGTGAGACACTACGTGTAAGAGACGAGGTGAGACACTACGTGTAAGAGACGGGGTGAGACACTACGTGTAAGGGACGGGGTGAGACACTACGTGTAAGAGACGAGGTGAGACACTACGTGTAAGAGACGGGGTGAGACACTACGTGTAAGAGA
The DNA here is from genome assembly GCF_963514095.1 of Eutrigla gurnardus. Taxonomy (NCBI): domain Eukaryota; kingdom Metazoa; phylum Chordata; class Actinopteri; order Perciformes; family Triglidae; genus Eutrigla; species Eutrigla gurnardus. Next base: position 6,126,379 of record NC_139920.1, read on the forward strand.
CGAGGTGAGACACTACGTGTAAGGGACGGGGTGAGACACTACGTGTAAGAGACGGGGTGAGACACTACGTGTAAGGGACGAGGTGAGACACTACGTGTAAGGGACGAGGTGAGACACTACGTGTAAGAGACGAGGTGAGACACTACGTGTAAGAGACGGGGTGAGACACTACATGTAAGGGACGAGGTGAGACACTACGTGTAAGGGACGAGGTGAGACACTACGTGTAAGAGACGAGGTGAGACACTACGTGTAAGAGACGAGGTGAGACACTACGTGTAAGAGACGAGGTGAGACACTACGTGTAAGAGACGGGGTGAGACACTACGTGTAAGGGACGAGGTGAGACACTACGTGTAAGGGACGAGGTGAGACACTACGTGTAAGAGACGGGGTGAGACACTACGTGTAAGGGACGGGGTGAGACACTACGTGTAAGGGACGAGGTGAGACACTACGTGTAAGAGACGGGGTGAGACACTACGTGTAAGGGACGAGGTGAGACACTACGTGTAAGGACGAGGTGAGACACTACGTGTAAGAGACGAGGTGAGACACTACGTGTAAGAGACGGGGTGAGACACTACATGTAAGGGACGAGGTGAGACACTACGTGTAAGGGACGAGGTGAGACACTACGTGTAAGAGACGAGGTGAGACACTACGTGTAAGAGACGAGGTGAGACACTACGTGTAAGAGACGGGGTGAGACACTACGTGTAAGGGACGAGGTGAGACACTACGTGTAAGGGACGAGGTGAGACACTACGTGTAAGAGACGGGGTGAGACACTACGTGTAAGGGACGGGGTGAGACACTACGTGTAAGGGACGAGGTGAGACACTACGTGTAAGAGACGGGGTGAGACACTACGTGTAAGGGACGAGGTGAGACACTACGTGTAAGAGACGGGGTGAGACACTACGTGTAAGGGACGAGGTGAGACACTACGTGTAAGGGACGAGGTGAGACACTACGTGTAAGGGACGAGGTGAGACACTACGTGTAAGAGACGAGGTGAGACACTACGTGTAAGAGACGAGGTGAGACACTACGTGTAAGGACGAGGTGAGACACTACGTGTAAGGGACGAGGTGAGACACTACGTGTAAGAGACGGGGTGAGACACTACGTGTAAGGGACGAGGTGAGACACTACGTGTAAGGGACGAGGTGAGACACTACGTGTAAGAGACGGGGTGAGACACTACGTGTAAGGGACGAGGTGAGACACTACGTGTAAGAGACGGGGTGAGACACTACGTGTAAGGGACGAGGTGAGACACTACGTGTAAGGGACGAGGTGAGACACTACGTGTAAGAGACGGGGTGAGACACTACGTGTAAGGGACGAGGTGAGACACTACGTGTAAGAGACGGGGTGAGACACTACGTGTAAGGGACGAGGTGAGACACTACGTGTAAGGGACGGGGTGAGACACTACGTGTAAGGGACGAGGTGAGACACTACGTGTAAGAGACGGGGTGAGACACTACGTGTAAGGGACGAGGTGAGACACTACGTGTAAGGGACGGGGTGAGACACTACGTGTAAGGGACGAGGTGAGACACTACGTGTAAGAGACGAGGTGAGACACTACGTGTAGGAGACGGGGTGAGACACTACGTGTAAGGGACGAGGTGAGACACTACGTGTAAGGGACGGGGTGAGACACTACGTGTAAGAGAAGAGGTGATACACTACATGTAAGAGACGGGGTGAGACACTACATGTAAGGGACGAGGTGAGACACTACGTGTAAGAGACGAGGTGAGACACTACGTGTAAGGGACGAGGTGAGACACTACGTGTAAGGGACGGGGTGAGACACTACGTGTAAGGGACGGGGTGAGACACTACGTGTAAGAGACGAGGTGAGACACTACGTGTAAGGGACGAGGTGAGACACTACGTGTAAGAGACGAGGTGAGACACTACGTGTAAGGGACGAGGTGAGACACTACATGTAAGAGACGAGGTGAGACACTACGTGTAAGAGACGAGGTGAGACACTACGTGTAAGGGACGGGGTGAGACACTACGTGTAAGAGACGAGGTGAGACACTACGTGTAAGGGACGGGGTGAGACACTACGTGTAAGAGACGAGTGGAGTGGATGAACTCCACTCATGGAGAAGATAAAGACAAGAGACTTGCGAGCAGGAGACGGACAGAGAGATCCACAGGTGATGTCTCTCTCTGACCGACACAAACACAACCCCGGGCATCAAGCTGTGCTAAATGTGTTTGTTCTAAGCCAGAAGTGTCTGTTTTTTCTGTGTAGATGAGGAAGACGGTGGGTTTGCTGCAGAGACCCAGACTGAAGTGCTGGTGAGACTGAGAGCGAGCTCCTACCTGAGGCTGCGGGAGCGCGGTCTCATGGCCGGGGAGCGGCGTCCCTCCTCGTCCGTGATGCTCTCGGAGCTGAAGTGTTTGGTGAGGAAGTGCAGCTCGTCCGGCGTGGGCTGGAAGGGCAGCTGGTGCAGCTTCTCCTGAGATGAACAGGAGGACTGTGAGAGGAGGAGCAGAGAGGGAGCACAGATTACAACCAGCGCTGGAGCTACTGCGGGGTTAGGCTGGAGCTAGGCTAAAGACCAGGTCTGGTCCAGGCCAGGTGAGCTGGGGACAGGAGGGGCAGGGAATGTTCCATTCAGGGGTCAGACAGGGGTCAGGAGGTGGTGAGTCGAGGGTTTTCTCCCAGTACCTGTCCTGAGACTCCCCCAGATTGTGGTTTGGACCGGTTTAATATTCCGTATGTGTACAGAAACAGAGCTGTGGTCCTGTGCTCTGCTCTAAACTAAGACAGTCAGTCATGGTTATCACATTAGGCTATGTATGTATGCTAACATATAACATCTGCAGTCAACTTAAATCTCATGCTTTATGTACCTAATATTCATCCAGCTGTGGAAATTAGACTTCAGCCTGATGAATCTAAAAAAAAAAAACACTTTACAAAGTGGATTAATGAATCCTGATATTATTTCAGATCACACAGCAACACGTCCGAAATAGAAAGCCTCCTATTTCCATGTGAATCTGTTTGTCTTCATCTCTCCACACGGTGTGTGTGACTGGAGACGACGACCTCATCACAGATTTTAGGATCTCATCGCCATGAGGGCAAAAATGTGATAACTGCTCCTCCGCCAGATGTGACACTTAATGCGTGCTGCAGAGGTGAGATGATGGAAGTCGAATTGAAATGACAAGCGTGACTCTCCATCTGGCCAATGGGGCGGCTCCGTTGCATACAGGAGCAGCACGGAGCTCCAGATACCGGAGAGTCTGAGAGTTAACTTGCAAATGACCAAACCATTCCTGGGCACGTCATTTATTTTCCTGTCTGTGTATACAGGGAGCTAGCAGGCAAGCTAGCAGGCATGCTAGCAGTCTGGGGCTCATCTCGCTGCCTTTGAAGCATGCTGAGTCTCATTCTACAGGCAGCAGGCACAGAGAAAGCACACACTGGGGTATTAAGAAGGAGGATGAAGGAACAGCAGACGGTTAAGGAGAGGGAGAAGGATTAGACCAGAGGGACTGATGATATGCTCCTGGGAGGGAAGAAGGGAGAAGAGGAGGAGTACAGCAGGAAGCAGAGGTACACTTGAGGGCATCAGAGGGGAGGAAGGTGGGAGAACAAGGGACTGTGTCATGGCTGAGGGAGGAAGTGTTGGCTTCTTGCTTTCCAGTTAGTTCATAAAGTCAAAGGCAGCAAAAGGCATTTCCTCAATGTTTTCTTTATGAAATACATAGAATGACATGCAGAGACTCAGAGATACGTACCGAGACCGTGGAGCTGGGAGTGTTGGTGCCATAGCCAGAGGAAGGTAACGAGGCCAGAGACCAGCGTCTGCCATCCGTCCTGAGGGGAGAGGGAGAAGAAAGACATGAAGACACCAGTAACAAATATCCAGTAGAGGTTTTTAATATTTACATATGTATTCTATATCAGCCATATGAAGATGAAGCATCCTCAGCAACAGAAAGGGTTTCAGCTGGAGGAGGGAAGATGCAAACACAAGGAGAACATGGGAGCAACAGTGCAGGCAAAGCCATGAGGAGGATCCACTGAGACTCTGCACACATAAGCACAGTACAACGGAGGATTTGATGTATTAAAATATCAGCCAGCTGTTGTTATGTATTTCTGTCATTGTTTCTCCCATGAAGACCCAAACCAACGTGTCGCTCCGTCTCTCAATAATGTCCGACTTCCTCTCTCTTAGCTCAGCGGCTGCTACTGAACAGCTAGATCTGTACAAAGGCTCAGTTATTATTAACAGTTTTAATCGATGCGTTTTATAGTGCATTTGTTGGGACTATTTTCAGCTGTGCATTAATCCTCACTCTGTGTTCTAGTGAGTATGATTTTAGCTGTTTTTGGTCAACAATGGAGCTCTACGACACAGAGGAAGAACATATCAGGCTTTGACACACACACACACACAACACACACCTTCACTGTTGGACCTTTCATGAGATTTATTGACAATATAGAAAAATATGGAATCCTCATCTTTTAAGGGACAACCATAATTTCACGCAGTGTTTCTCAAGTTTCTTTGTTTGTCTCTGGGAAGACAGTGAGCGTCACAGCGGTGGGAAACATTCTCCCTCTTTCAAATGTGTTTCATGTGCACGCTTTAAAGAGGATGAGACCCTGCAGGGTACTTGCTGGTGTCGTCTAGTGTGTGCTAAGCCATGCAGGACGGAGGGCAGGATGGCGGCAGAGGAAGAGGGATGGGAAAGGTCTAAGGTTGAAACTGAGAGGTTACCTGTCACCCCTGTGTCCGTGGCTGTGAGGGAGACAAGACAGGGGTTGGCTTTATGTAGCTGTCTAATGGCAGCTGTCACACACACACACACACACACACTTGCGCGCACACACACACACACACACACACACACACACACACACACACACACACACACAGTCACACACACAGTCACACACACACGCACACACACATACACACCTATCACCCTTTTGATTTTCTGAACAATTAAAAACAGGTCACACTGACTCTACTGCCCTCATCCAACAGCTCAAGGCCTGTTGAGGAATGGAGGCGATTTGATTCATGTTGCTCTAATGATACAATATGTAGTCAACAAACCATATTATTAAAATAATATCATTATAATAATACGTCAAATGCATAGTAATAAGTATTGGATAAAACATTTTTATGAATACAGAAAAGTATGTATAACATGTTACCAATAAAATTATATAACCTAATATCTATTATTTCTACCTGCTAATTATTATTTTCAAAATAATATCAGTATATTCTATTTTTCTTTTACTATATCTAGTAAATATATTTTTCAGGATTTTGGGAACTATGTGGAATACCACCGTTTCTTACAAGGGTCCTTCTTTAAAAGCAGTTATTTTTCTGAGATCAGGATCAAAGGTCTTACCAAAATAAAGCTAAATGTCAAATGCTTAGAAATGCATTGCTTAAAGGTATTTCTTATGGCAGGTTCACAGTTTGAGAGTAACATGTCTTAAATATGAGCCAGCCAGAACCCTGACAAAAATGAAGGCTTTGGTACAACCAGCCAAGTACCTCAAACCAGCGGCATGTCATATCAAACTGCACCACTTGGGGTCACTGTTGTTCCAGCGTCTGCAGCACCGTGGTCAGCAGTCGGAGGGGTTTCCAAGTCAAATCAACAGTAATGCTCTTTTTGGCTGCGGCACCGCTGCCTGTGATGTTTGATGATGTGTCATGGAAACAGCCTACGGGTTCTGTTCATCAGGAGAGATGATGATGTTCCCATGGAAACGTCATCATCCAGATGAAGATTTAAGAGGCAGATGTGCTGTCGATTTATTTTCATTTTGCCAAACTTTTATATGACTTCTTTCTTTTTTTGTAAATCATGCAAGTGCCTGAACATACAGGCATCTCTCTGGGACATGAACACGCACGCGCACGCGCACGCGCACGCACACGCACACGCACACGCACACACACACACACACACACACACACACACACACACACACACACACACACACACACACACACACCACTCTCCCTCCTTCCCTCTCAGTAATTACTATCTGCGCTGAGAGACCGACAGATAGGAGGTTTATTAATCCTGGTTTGAGTGACAGCCTCAGAGTGATCATCTGCCTCCTCATCAGCTCACACACTATCATCAGCAGCAGCTGAGCTCTCAACACACCGAGGCCACTGAGCCGTTTCACAGCCTTAAGACGTTATTGCTTAAAAGCTGAAGAACAGCTTATCCTTTCTTCAATTTCTTCACTTCCTGTCTCGTATGCCTCTTTATTCTCCACACATAACTAATGCATTAACAGTTAAATATATTAACAGTAGAATAACCTGCTGCTTGTGATATAAAAACAATTGTAGGAATACTGGGATTGTGAGAAAATGGTGAGAAAACCTCAAAAAGCTGTGGATCCTAATCACCCATCCGACCCACAACACCCAGTGGTGTGATGTGTGTGCAATGCATCACACCACCTGCACATGGGTGTGTGTGTGTGTGTGTGTGTGTGTGTGTGTGTGTGTTTCCGTGCGTCTCACCTGCGTGCAGGAACAAAGGAGAAGTGTGCAGCTGTGTTGGGGGAGAAGTTGCGAGGGCTGTCCAGGGGGCTGGTACCTGAGAGAGGAGGGACAGAGAAGAAAGATGAGGCCAACCACGCTACAAACATCATCATCATCTGGTTATCTATGTGTTAACCTGCATAAGAAGCCCAGGAACTCTGAAACAAAGAACTATGATCAACAACGGTTCTGGAGCTGATGAGTAAAGACGATGGATCTAATTTAAGCTATTGAAGTCAGCAGACCCTTCCCTGCTGCATGTCCAGGCTATGTGAAGGGAAAGTTGACGGATGACAAGGCATCTGTGTTAAAGCATGTGTAAAGTGTTCTCCTTGTACCCAACTTTCACTTCAATAAGACAAGATTGTGTCATCCTCCCTCACCGCGACCAAACAGGCGAGGGTCGTCCACGTTGACCCCGTGGTTTAACCACTGCCCCGGTTTGTCTCACATACAGATGTTAGCAACGCAAACAAAGTTGTAAGTCAACAAACCACTGGGTATCAACACAAAAATGGCTCAATATACTGTTTGTGAGATGAAAAGGATGTTGTTCATGCGACAGCATTGTAGCGATGGCGTGGTAGCGACACAGTGACAACAACCTGTCAATCACAAGTTAGCCCCGCCCTAACCCTCTAAATGGACCATAATGTACTAAATGAACATCATGCTGGATTAAAGGAGACTTCAAACTAGAGATTGAGACCATAAACTCATGTTTACAATGTTTACTGAGATGATAAATCAAGTTAAGTTTCATTTTCTCATAGACTTGCAACCAGAATAGTCGCCCCCTGATGGCCAGTAGAGAGAATGCACATTTAAGACTCTTTTTAATCTAATTGCAGTTCCTTCTGTTCCATCTAATGTATTTCAGTCACCATTAATTGCATCACACCCATCAAGTTAAGACAGGCAGAGTGCACCCAAAGAGCACCTGAGTGGACACGCTCCTGTTATTTCTAGCGCCACCTGCTGGCTCCTGAGAACACAGCTGTAAAGTGGAAGACATGACTGGAGTGATACAATTACCCCTCGAGTCAGAAGCACTTGATCACTCCACCTTTGTGTTGAAATGACATTGACAGGACAGATACATCACTATTGACCGGTTAGAAGATTAAAAATATCCCTAACATGAAGCCAGTGTCACACTGAATAATTCAGTGGAAATGAAAGAGAAATCCAGTCTGATGTTCAGGATTCACAAACATGTATTTCAAGAGAGGCAACATCTAAGCACTGCATATAAAAACAAACTGAAGGATCTGCTGTGAAAGTGACACGACCCTCTCCTGAATAAACCCGATATCATCCAATAAGCATAGTGACACATTCAAAATATGTGTAATGGATAGGAATATTCAAGGCTGGTCTATCTGCAGGGAGACACAGCGCCTGTCTGCGTGGAGGTAATATTTCAGCGGAGGGAGACGGTGACGGGGGTGGGATTAAGTAGTCGGACATCTCCGCATCAATTATGCATTTTCCTCAGCAGCACGTCTGGACAGGGCAGAAACTCAAATATTAATAAGAGCGTTTGCTCTCTGTCAGATGGAAATCTGCCCCCTCAGAAGCTGCAGAGCATGGACGTACATACGGAAGCTTGTTAGTGTCCATCCCATCGCACTCGTGACAAATGTCTCGCACCTGATCCGGTGGTTTGTTACTGAAGTTAAATTAAAAGAAGCAGAGTCTCAGTGGGGCTGATATCAGGCTCAGTCACTGCACGGACGTCACCCTTCATAGCTCCAACCGTGTGTGTGTGAATGAGTGGACAATTAAACCAAAGAAGACACTATCTTCTCTCTAACAGTTAATGGAATGATGAGGTGTTGAAGGCGTTGTATTATCCAGTGAGCTTTAGGTGAAAAGCAGCTGGTAGACGAGCAGCGGAGGGTCATATAGGGAGGGAATTAAACCCAAAACCACCTGAGGAACATGGCAGGTCACTCTGTCCTGTTACATTACTAGAGGTGTAACGATTGATGCGACGCATCGATGAATCGATTATCAGTCCTACTGATTCTACTAAATCGATCTGCTAAAATAAATAAATAGAATGAATCACTTTGGCTTCACCAATAATCAATATTAATGCATTAAATCTTATTCTAATCTAATTATGATTAATGTTTTTAGACTTTTAAGACACTCTCTCCCTGCCAGCATGTAGTCTACTGAAAAATGTTCAAAACAACTGAGCAATGTTTAATTACATTTTTGTATTCAGCATAAAATATTATGCAGGACTACTTTTTTTATAGAATAAATATGTTTAATAAGTAATTCTGTGGTCTGTTTATTGTTTCACCTTTCAGAAGAATACCGATAGTCTCACTCGCATTATTGCATGTTTATTTCATGGAAATAGAAGTTTGGTTAAAAGTTACTGAATCGAATCGAATAGTTCCCAAAAAAAATAATTGTCCTTGAATCGAATCACCTACTGAATCGTTAATCGAATGGCTGTGAAGTCAAAGATTCGCACCCCAACACGTTACTGACCGTTTATACGGATAAACAAGTCGTCACTCAGAGGTTTAGTCATTTGCTGCAACTCCTTTCAGACAAAGACTGAAGAGCGATCTGTTCTGAGACGACAGCTTGTTGCTCAGGTTTCTGTTTGTCCCACTGACCTACGAGCAGTCACCGGTCACGGCTGTCATACAGAACCAGCACGCCAAACACCAAGGTCACAAAGGTCACAGAGGTCACAGGAGTAGAAACATCCCACACGGCAGTCATGTGACGTCCACAGAGTTAACAAACTGGATTAGTCCCAGAGAGAAGTGTTTGAATAACACGTTCCACAGGGATATAAATCACTGTGTGGATTGTATTTTCAAAGTGAAATGTAAATGAGAGCTGAGAGGCGGTCTCATCACTACAGGTACAGACGATGCTTTGCCGTCACATTTTGAGAAGGTTTTGTGCCGCAAACTGCAGCGAGAGTGACCTACTTTAGCAAAGACCAAGAAACATGCTGGCATATGAGATACATGCAAATGTATTATGTGCTTTGTGCCTCTTCTGTCTCCCTGCGTCTCTGGGGACAGTGTGGTTGGGATAACAAAATACAGCTATAATTGGGGAGGGGGCGGAAGGAAGGAAAAAACATCCTCGTGTTTCCTCGGGAGCGTGTGACAGGAATAAGAGAAAAGCTTGAATCCCTGCTGTCGTTCTTTTTGTCCTTCATTACAATTACAAAGTGAGCGGTGGATTGTTTGACAGAATTCATCAGACCCGCGGCTGCCAATCATCAGCTGGCCTTTACCAAATGTCAGCCAGGAGGAAAGTTCAGGGTGTGTGGAGAGAGAAAGAGGGGAACGGAGAGAATGAAAGCAGACATCATGGAGATGACAAGAACTAGAGAGAAAGGAGACAGGGGGGGGATTTATGCTGACTTTCAACATTTAATAAAAGTAATTTTTTTGGAGAGGATCGGTCCTCATCAGCCCCTCAGGATATTAGACTTTGAGGAATCTGCATTTTATTAGCGGTTAATGGTCGGATGATTGAAACCGTGATGAAATTCATGATCAGGGCCAGAGTGAGACTTTGAGAGGAAAGAAAAAAAAAAAGCAATCATGTATGTATAAAGCCGCTCGGTGGGAATGAAAGGAAAGGTTTAATGGCCTCCAGTGGTGCATATTAATGAGTGAAGAAGGAGCCGACAGTGAGATATCACAGCCACGGATCGGACCAGATAAAGGTTTCTGTTGACGTGTGCGTTTCTGTGGAGGTAATATCAAGCTTGGCATAAGAACCATTTAAGCTTTTATTCAACCATTTAATCCCAAATATAACAAGTGTTTCACTGTGAAGTAGCTTTGGTCTGAAGCAACAGGAGGGAAAACGAAAAACAGCAGCATTAATTAGTGCTATTTAATTAGCAGTGTTTTCCTCTGCAGGGTCTGGGACAGAAAAACACACGACTGTGAGGCCGACTGCAAGACTGGTGGCAGCGTTTCCATGGCAACACAGCAGCCACAGCAGTCTAGTGGCTGGAAGGAGGGAAAGAGAGAGAGAGAGAGAGATGGAAGGATGGAGGGAATGAAGGACAGAATATTATGGATGCTGCATCACATTTTCAAAACACACACACACACACACACACACACACACACACACACACACACACACACACACACACACACACACACACACACACACACACACAGGAGAAGAATAGAAGAAGACAATCTCCATGTTGAGATGGTGAATGCATGGATGGAGTACTTAATGGGCTTTTCAGGCCCAATGGGCCAAAGTGTCAGGGGCCCCTCTGGCCTTCACCTCCATAATGTCAATCAAGGAGACACATATCAACCAGAAACATAAAACCACTATGAAGTAGGCTTGGGCGGTAATACGGTAATACGGTAATACGGTATACCACGGGTCTTAAAAATAGCAACGGTATCAGAGAGAGAGAGAGAGAGAGAGAGAGAGAGAGAGAGAGAGAGAGAGAGAGAGAGAGAGAGAGAGGAAAGTTGGCGAGTTGCGCACCGAGTGACCTGATCTCAAAGAAGAACACGACTTCTGCAGTTTGGCAGTATTTCGGGTTCCGACCTAACGAGAAGTAGAGCTTAGTTCGGGCCCAGAAAATCAGGCCCGACCCTACCCGAGCCCGTGCACGTTCTGTCCGAACCTGGACCGACCCGACACATTAACTGTAATTAGGAGTTCGAGCCTGATTTCAACCCGACAATTATTTTTCATGCATGAGGCTGTTGTATGTGCATATCCGTGGGAAGTGGGGGTGCGGCTGCACCACTACTCAATCACTAAAATATACAAATACTTTTATAGGCTACGTTAGTGCTGCGATGAGGATATGACAAAGCCGACATGTATGTTATCGCCTTCTCCCACTTGAAATGATCCCGTACCTCGGACTTTCCTGATGACTTGCTCAACGTTAATTGTCCTGTTTTTAATTTATCCTTTATGTCTCCAAGTTCCATGTTGCACTTTAGCGTAACTCCTTTATTCTTTGATTTAGCTGCACAGAGCGGAACCGTTATGAATGATGCGTGCGCACTATGTGTAGCGTCTTTTTTTTTTTTTACGTAGACCTACTCTGCTAAACATATAACCAATAATATTTAATGTTTATGCCTAGCCTTCTCCTCAGATAAAGGGAGAAGGCTAGGCAT
>NC_139920.1:6143136-6145636 GCF_963514095.1 Eutrigla gurnardus
TGCTGTTCATCACAGATAAGACCACATTGTGCCCGCTCATCATCGCCAGAAGGGGGCGGGAGGAAGAGTAGCATGGCTGTCTGTTGAGACCATGGAAGTTAGTGCTCAATATTATAGTTCCTGAATCTATTAGCCCTTCAGGTCTATATAAATTATCTGCAGTGAAGAAATGGACAAACACCGTAGTGACAGGCTCTGGCGGGTGTCGGCTCGCTGACAGCATGTGTGTGGTGTTAATTGGCCCGTCACATCTGCTGGCTGTAATTATGCAGTTGTGCGGCGGAGTGTTCCAGACGGGCCGACCCTGCCGAGATGATCACGAAACACGCCAAGCGATTAGCTCAAATCTTTGCTAGTCGCATACGCTGCGGTCCGTGAATCTCTCCACATTCTGGTGTTGTTATTTCGTGTTTCTGAGCGGAACACTTACGGCGGATGACAGACACACTCATCGACGTCGGAGAGGGAGTGTGGGGGTTTCATTAAGCAGCGAACTGTGAGATGATCGCCCAACGAACTCTACTGAAAGTGGAGTCGACTTCACCGGGAGGAGAGTCCAAATGGAAGCTAAGCTAACCCAGCTAGGATGTAAGGCTTCTCCACTACCCAGCCGGTGTGGCCTCAGGAAAGTCAGACTCCAGGCTGGTGGTTTACATCAATGATACACAGTTCTTGGACAATGTTTCCCTGAAGTTGAATTATTAAAGTTATGATGGTGACCATGACCCGAGAAACGTTTTTGTTGCTGTATGTCTTCACTTCCGATGCCTGTATTGTTGTTCTTGTGGAGAAGATGTGCTCCTCATGCCGTTGTGCTTCCCTGTTGCAAAATGTCAATAAATGGATCCTTGAATCAGCATGAGATCCTCATCTTCAGGTATTTTGGGCATGACAATACGTTTTAGAAAGAGGGCAAGCAGATGTATTATTAGGTCACGTGGATGTGAGGAACATTACGGGTCCATGGCGGGCCTGTGTCTAATTCACACCACCTGACAAATAATTACAGCACGTAGCGATGGCATGCTGTGTGTGTGTGTGTGTGTGTGTGTGTGTGTGTGTCTTGCCATCTGTTGGGATGTGCAGCATCAGCGGGTTGAGCATAGCATGTGGTCTATGTATGCACACAAACACACACACACACACACACACCTGTATGAAGGATGAGCTGCCAGGTTGGATATTCATTGATGTGTGTTCAGGGAATTTCTCCATCTTACACACACACACACACACACACACACACACACACACACACACACACACACACACACACACACACACACACACACACACACACACACACACACACACACACACACACACACACACACACACACACACACAGGTTCTCTGAACTCTTAAAGTCAGTGTTGCCACTTGTGTTGAGTTTCTCAGCATATTATATCGATTCACAAAGAGAACTGTCAAAACTGCTGAAAAAACGTGATTCATTTAGATTTGACTTAAAAGGGGCATTTTACTCCCCACCGATGTTGAACTTTAGTCTCCCCTGCAGGCACATTTTATATTTTTGCACGTTCTTGACCTGCTGTGCATGAACCATTACAAGATATTACAAGAACCAAATTAAACCGTAGGTTTGCAGGAAATACCGTCAATATATTTCCAATTACATATCAGTTTATGAAGTTATGAGGACACTTTTGGATGGAAATCTGGCCATCAGTTGTCATCTTGTTGGACATTTAGAAATGTTAGGTCTGGATTTGGACTGGAAGAGATGTGCTACACTGCAGGCAGAGCAACCAGACAAAGTGTGGAGAGGACATCGAAGAGAGAAGTCATGGAGAGAGAAGAAGACACAAAAGAACAACCTTTAACGGAGGAGAACAAAACGAGGTCACACTGCGAGTCCCACTGAGATTAAAGCACTGCTCACTTTGTGTAGGTCCATTTACAGCGACTGCAGCTCACTCTGCTGCTGCTCACCGGCTGATCAACACAGCTCAGCAGCTGCCTCATGACTGTTGGTTTACCTCTGAGTCGGTCCAAACGTGTCTGTCGCCTGTGAGTGAGCGTCTGTATTAAGGCTGGAGGCTGGTGGTCAACAAGGGGACAGGATTTAACGTTTTGGGTAATCTAGTGTCGACACCTTGGCTTTCTCTCTGGTGGATGATGCAGACAGGAAGCAAGACGGCTCCACTGTCTAACTATAGGTTGACTCACCACAGTCATTAACTCACTGGTGTCTGACTTTTATAGACAAATGGAGCTGCTGCAGCACAGTTTCATCCTCTAACGCTGGATTCTCCTGCAGGCATGTTGGATCCCTGATGGGAAACATGTTGCCATTATGCAGAACCAACCAAAGGCAGCATTTCTGTGTGTGTGTGTGTGTGTGTGTGTGTGTGTGTGTGTGTGTGTGTGTGTGTGTGTGTGTGTGTGAGAGAGTGTGTGTGTGTGTGTGTGTGTGTGTGTGTGTGTGTGTGTGTGAGAGAGTGTGTGTGTGTGTGTGTGTGTGTGTGAGAGTGTGTGT
>NC_139920.1:6148136-6153136 GCF_963514095.1 Eutrigla gurnardus
ACTTTACTTAACATGCTCTGTTTTGATTTTACGAAAACACCAGCGTTAACATCCTTGTCATTAAAAAGCGCAGCATTAATCGCTGCTTGATTCTGAGTGTGTGTGTGTGTGTGTGTGTGTGTGTGTGTGTGTGTTATGTCTTGCAGCCTGTTTGGTGTCTAGACGGGGGTTAGACCATTGTGGGTTTGATCCATTCAAAGATCCATTCCAGCCATTAACGCATTAACGTCCTTCTCTGTGTAGGTCCGAGGTGTCTATGTGGATATTTGCAGATGTTAAAAAATGAAAACTGAACACCTGTGAGCATCCGGTCAGTAACGCATGAGAGAGAGTACAAGCATAACATTTAAAAACGGAGGGGAGAAGCACGCTGCTTCCTGTTTGAGGTGCAGACACAATGACCTTGTCTCCACCAGGACACCATCTACAAATTAACCCTGATGATGGATATTAATTCCACGTTTGTATGATTCATGATGGCATTAAGATGCAAACATGAACATCTCTGTGAAAATGAGCATGACGGATGGAGAAGTCCAAAATAAGCTACAAACTTTATGTTTGATATATTAAGACAACTTCAGAAAATACCAAGAGAAATGTTGGCTGGATGAAGAGTTCCTAGACTTCCATAGTGATTATGATAACTGGTGTTTAAAAAGAGGATGCTAAGCCCCCCCAACCCGTCAGATTACTATTTTTCTGTGCGAGCTGTCATTCAATTTTGTCCCAAATACATCTCAACGCGAGCTGTGGGCTCCATCCACTCCCATCCAAAAACTGTTGCTATGCAGGAGTCACTTCACAACCTCGCTCTCTTAAACCACTGCCGAGACAAATACACACAACAGGAGGCGGTGACGAGGAGAGAAGAGATATCTCAGTGTGTGTGTGTGTGTGTGTGTGTGTGTGTGTGTGTGTGTGCCCCTGTTATTACAAGGAGGAGGAAGAAAATTGCTGCTTCAAAGTGATAAGTATATACAGCTCTGTCTCTGCTTTTCTTTGCTGCTGGAGATTCTGTCTCTGATTGACAGACTAGAAGAACAGGAGAGGAAGAGGAGAGGAAGAGGAGATGAAGAGGAGAGGAATAGGGATGAAGAGGAGAGGAATAGGGATGAAGAGGAGAGGAATAGGAGAGGAAGAGGAGATGAAGAGGAGAGGAATAGGAGATGAAGAGGAGAGGAATAGGGATGAAGAGGAGAGGAATAGGGATGAAGAGGAGAGGAATAGGAGAGGAAGAGGAGATGAAGAGGAGAGGAAGAGGAGATGAAGAGGAGAGGAAGAGGAGATGAAGAGGAGAGGAAGAGGAGATGAAGAGGAGAGGAATAGGAGATGAAGAGGAGAGGAAGAGGAGAGGAACAGGAAAGGAAGAGGAGATGAAGAGGAGATGAAGAGGAGAGGAAGAGGAGAGGAAGAGGAGAGGAACAGGAAAGGAAGAGGAGATGAAGAGGAGAGGAAGAGGAGATGAAGAGGGGATGAAGAGGAGAGGAAGAGGAGATGAAGAGGAGAGGAAGAGGAGATGAAGAGGAGATGAAGAGGAGAGGAAGAGGAGAGGAAGAGGAGAGGAAGAGGAGATGAAGAGGAGAGGAAGAGGAGATGAAGAGGAGAGGAAGAGGAGAGGTCAGCTGAGGGAACGAGTGGGAAAACAAGTAGAAATGAAACGTCAAAGCGTGCATTCCAGCATGGACAAGCATCATAAACTCCACAACTGTAAGCAGAGAGAGAAAATGTAATAAAAAAAGAACATAGTGACAATTCAGTTAGATACATACCAGCACAGTTACACGTGATTTCCCATTCACACACACACACACACACACACACACACACACACACACACACACACACACACACACACACACACACACACACACACACACACACACACACACACACACACACACACACACACACACACACACACACACGAGT
Organism: Eutrigla gurnardus; assembly: GCF_963514095.1. Classification (NCBI taxonomy): domain Eukaryota; kingdom Metazoa; phylum Chordata; class Actinopteri; order Perciformes; family Triglidae; genus Eutrigla; species Eutrigla gurnardus. Next base: position 6,150,069 of record NC_139920.1, read on the forward strand.
CAGACAGAGCATCCTGTTCATCCATCGAAGGACACATCCAAATAGTCAACCTTCATGTTGGATCAACTCCTGCTGAGCATTTAAGACCTGCGAAGAGGAGGAAGAGGAGGAAGAGGAGGAAGAGAGAGGAGAGCAGAGGACGGAGCGGCCGAACATCAAAGAGAGAGAGAGAGAGAGAGAGAGAAACTAATGGAGACATACAAATGAGAAGAGGAGAAAAGGCTGCTGCTGCCGGAGATGAAACCCATGTAAGTAATGAAAGACGGCGTGGGATAAGAGTACCTCTTGGAACGCCGCAGCATGCTTCTCTCAGGCAGTGAGAAATTGGAGAGCACCGTCCAGAAGGAGTCAGACATGCTACCGCTAACGCAGAGACGCGACCATGGCTGTGACGCCCGGCAGAGGACGCGGTTGGCAAAGCGACGCCGGCTTCTGGCCGTCACACCGCCGAGAGCGAGTGTGTGTGAGGCTGCTGGTGTGTCGACACTCTCCCTCTCCTCTCCGAGCCCCCTCCCTCCCTCCTCCCTGATGCTGTTTTCTCCTCCTCCTCACCCCTCTGTTTCTGAGTGAAGCTCTCATTAACCTCCACACAGAGCAGAGCAGGGACGGACTTGTTTGCAGATGTTTGATTCCACCAGTGAACTGCATCACATGTATTCACCTCCACAGCTGCTGATGTTTCCCTAGGTTTCAGTAAACAGGGTTTTTCACTGCAGAGCCGTTCCTTTCCATTTTAAAGTTAGGGTGGTGCTTGTTAGAAACTATTTGTGTTATATTTACAATTCTCATGACTTGCCGACCAGTGACGGCTGAACCAGTTGGGGAGGAGAGGAGGAAAACCATGTCTATTAGTATTGCTAGACTAGATGGCTTTTATCTCTCCTTTCTTATGTTCAACAGACATTAAAGCAGTAAAATGAATATAGGGAGATCACTTCTGTACCCAAAGGTACTTTGTCAGAAAAGCACCCTGAAGCTATGGGAGCTATGGGTGGTCCTCAAGCTGTTAACTGTCGTTTTAAAGGTTCTAAATTGTTGCTGACTGCAAATGTATATGTTGGTACCTTAACAACCTTAATGTCCAGGCAAACGAAGCCGGAAATCAGTGATCAGAAATGTGGATTTAAATCGCTTCCCAAAATCATTCTTGCCACCCTCAACATGTTCCATTCACTCCAACGTCTGCTGTCCAGAGTGTTGCCGGATGACATTAAAACCTAAAGTGCAGAAATGAAGTTGAATACAGACACACGACTATCAGGCAGAGCGATGATTGGCAGGTGAAAAGACCGAGAAGTAAATAGAAACGTGTCAGGAGAGTTGGATATGTTCAACTGCTGTCAGTTTTGTGAAGGAATTGAAACACATCCCACATGTTAATGTGAATTTATACAGAATTAATATTCTGCATGCGAGTTATGAAGTTGTTACGCACTTCAGGTACATTTTTGTCGCAGACAAGAAGGTACAAATAGTTTGACTTTCAGACATATCTGATGAGTGACCAGGAGAACACATTTGATTGAAAGTTAGTGAAGCAGGAATAGATCAAACAAATAAACCGCCATCATGTGAGTTTCCATCTCTTTTTCCACTTTTACATGTCTTATTTGCTTATATAACATAAGTTGCACAGAAACAAAGAAGTAACAAGAAGACAAGGATGTTTGTAGCATCATCCTCTCAGTAGTGCATGTTTCCGTTCAGCAGCGCGGCATTCTGCTGGTCAGGAGAGTGATGCAGACAAACCGAAGACACACACACACACACACACACACACACACACACTTTGTAACTGTTATGAGGTGACACAGCACGCCTCTTACCTCCAGAGGAAGGGGTTTCCTCGCTGGTGAACAGGGGCTGACAGAGGGCCGTCAGAGCAACAGAGGGAGGGAGAGGAGGAGGACAAGGGGGAGAGGGTGACGACGGGGGGCTGAACAACGGAGGGATGAAAGGAAGTGGGGGACAGCAGGTGCTGGAGGAGGCTGCTGTTGCCGTGGCAACGCAGCGGAGCCGGCGACCAGATTCTGCCAACAGAGGAGGGAGGGGAGGAGTGGAAGAAAGGATGAAGAGAGGAGGAAGTGAGCGGGGCAAGGATAGAGGGGTGTGTGACGGGACAAGCGTGGGCTGTGACTCCACATCTGTCGGACCGTATTTAAACATCTGGACCGGACTGGAAGTGGAAACATCCAGCTGTTCTTTAACTCTCCTCCTGTCTGTCTGCTCTGCCACACATTGACCTGTTAGACATTAACTATTTAGGACGTCTTAACATAACTAAGGAGAAGGGATGTCTTCAAGTGAGTCTAGATTTGCTGAAAAGCAGTCACTGTCGCCATGAGTGGTATTACACTAAAACTAAGTACAAGAAAGTCAGCAAACAATTATATCAGCAAAAAAAAACAACCTGGACTTGCTTTACCTGATACAGGCAGGAGCATGGATACGGTTTATGAATGAAATATAAATACAATGTTAGATCTAGGTTCATTTCTCCTCTACAGAGTTCAGATGGCAGTCTGGCCTTATGGTGGTGGTCTGTGCCCCCCCCTCGCCGGGTGGGACAGAATGGGCCGGACCACCTGCTGGGAAGTTAAGGGCTACACACATTTCAGTATGTGTGGCGTTCCCCCTACATAACGTAGGACCATCTGTGGTGCACAGCCATCGCAGGAACTACTTTAGAAACAGTTTCAGAATGAAACGCTGAGTTCATTCAATTCAATACAACTTTGTCCCAGAGGGCTGCTGTCAGATATCACTGTCTGCTCTCATCCTTCAAGTTCACCACAACAACAAATCACACAAAGTATTACGCTGATCAAATCCAGCATGTATACAACATCTATGTTAGGACGTGACCTTATTATTAATTACAAACTAGCTGAGTGGTTTGTTATTGGGTTGAACTCGGTGTATTGACACGTGTGTGTGTGTGTGTGTGTGTGTGTTGGAGGAAGAGACCCCGTGGTCATGAAGCCTGTGGAGCTGCTGAAGGACTTCCTTCCCTGCTGCTTTCTCACTCTGATACCTTCTCAGGTTTCCGTCTCCTCGTGGTTTTTTCC
>NC_139920.1:6158136-6171762 GCF_963514095.1 Eutrigla gurnardus
CTTAATTTGCAGTTTTGTGCTGCAGCTACTGAATGAAAGCATATTATCTGATTCATGTGCACCAGAGGAAGATTAAAGAGAAAGCAAAAATATACAACTACAGAGCATCTGAGCATTAAACAGTGACAGAGTGAACTGGTCCTTGGTTTGACCATCAGAGACAGAAGGCAGACGTTGTTTCAGTGCCACCACTTCCTGATCCGTATCCATGAACAGAGAGTTGAGCAGACGGCAGGACGCCGCCGCTGGCCAACTGTCACTTCCACCGGGTGGACTCGGACTCACAAAGGCTTCGCAGCAGCGGACACGCTGCCTCCAAGCTCGCCGCGGAGCATGGAGATCACACACACTCCCGAACACACACACCGAAACACACCGCCGGACCCCCGTGGCTCCACTCTGATATTAAGAATCTGAGAGAGCAGCCGTATCTTCAAAGAGCTACCAGGAGATGTGGGAGAGATAAAAGCTGGGTTTCTGGAGGCGGATGGACTGCTGCTACAGGCACACATTTATACTTTCAGAGTTTTTTATTATATAAGCACATTAAGATGCTTCAGCGAATTAGGATCCTAAAGGGAATTGGGGAATCAGGATTTCCTCTACAGTCCACCACAGCGAAAGAATGGATCAACAAACACACGGTGATGATTGTGCCTGAACAAAGAGCAGGCCGATTCAAGTTCCTGTCAGTCGTCTGGCCAACACTTTTACACGCATGACTTGGGGATGTAGCGGCCTGGTGGAAATATGGAAACATTAAAGCCTGGATTCAGAGCCCAGTAAGGCCTTCCCTGGAGGTCTCTGTCATGCCAGCACCACCACATGTGACCAGGAACTAAGTCATAGAATTACAGGAAGATCAACAATCTTTCTCTATATTCCTGGTAAAAGCACATCCTCAATGTGATCACATCCAGAACACATGTGTAAGTGTTTCAGTCAGACTGTATAAAAGACAGTCCAGCTCCGGGTTCAGTGATGATCTAGTATGAAAGACAGGGGGGAGGCACAAACTAGTCCATTACTCTTTCATTCATTATACACTAGATTCCATGACCACCAACACCACCCATATCAGCGTATGAGTCCGCCTCCTGACACATCAAGGCTGAAAGCTATTCAATCATTAATCACAGCCAGTGTGAGCCGCCGCCATACAGGAAACATTTCATGTCATACGGCCCGTTTTACATGAACAATGCAGCATTGTGTTAAAGAGACAATGCATTTCCCATTCATGCTTATCCAGCAACGCCCAACACACGTCAGAGTTTAATCCCAAACCTTAAACCTCTGCAGGGAAACAAGCAAGCAATCTTTACTAGAGATCATTTACAGTGAGGAGCTAGCGGCCTAAACACGAATATGCTCCACCGTGGTGAAGTCTGATGGATGTGGCTGTTACTTATTTATGAAACGATCTCTTAAGCAGTGTTTCCCCTACCATTGTACAGGAGACCAAGGAGACCTCCCGCCAGGCCAAATGAAAAACAATAGGCCAAAAAATAAGCCACTTATCAATTCATTCATAAATCAATAATCATTTACATTAGGAGCGCCTCTGTGCAGCGCGACGCGAGTCAACCTGCTTCGTGCCTAGCGATGCGAGTACCGCTGCTGAGAGCGCGGGCATACATTCTGGGATGTTTAAGGTTTGTTAGCTAAACAACTGGCGCCGCCGGAGGCAACTCCAGAAAAAAAGACAGGTGCAGGTGAGACGGAAGAAAGGGGAGCAGATTGCAGTGGAGAGGGGGGCTGGTCGAGGACCGTTGCACGGTTCACACCGAAGCACCGCAAATAGCCACGGAACGGAGCCCGCTTCCTTTCGGCACCCTTGTTAACCAATAGTGTAGTTCAGACCAGACGCGGAGCGCCGCGATCCTACGCGCCGTGTAGCGATCGTTTCGGCGTCTATTTCGGGTGTTTTTTGTGCGCGAGCCGCGAGCGATCGCGTCAATTCTGGCAGAAAGTCACACAAAGAAACACGAGACAATCCGGTCAAATTTCAAAATAAAAGCAATTTTCAAAATAAAATACAGCGATTGAGAAATGCGATCATATTTGTGTATCTAAACAGAGTAGAGAGATGAAAACAAACAAGCTTCTCTCTCTCTCTCTCTTTTTTTTGGTAAGCAATAATGATGAAAATAACACAGACAATAGGCTAGTTTTCCCAGGCATTGTCAAATGTATGTAACTCTGTTATAATAAAATGAATAAAAAACTTGTGGCCAAGTTCCCCTACGACAAGGCCTTGGTGAAGTTCTTCACAAAACCCAGAAAAATCAATTGCAGCAGAGAACGATGCACATTGTGTGGTTGAAATGCCAATGTAGCATGTTCCATTTGTACTGTATGCAATAACTGCACCTTAATAAGTCACTCTCTCCTTGTGATCTTGAATACACTCGGGTTGAACATAAATTTGAATGCAAATATAATAATTGCAGAATTGCAGACTGCTTGCTGTACCACTTAATCCAAATGCACCAATACACCATCCCACGCGTCTCGTCTGTTTAGGGTTTTTTCGGTGCCTGAAAAAAATTCTAGGGGAAACACTGCTTAAGTGCTTAGAAAGGATGAGAAATGTATCATAATAATTACACAATTAACTTTAGCAACCGAACCAAACATGTTAACCAATTCAACAGAATCCAACTGACTGAAAACACACGTTACATAATGTTCATGCTAACTGCATTCTCCAGCATGCTGCTTTAGTTGGGAGTGTTTCCCCAACATAACCGAGAGCAGCCTCTTCCACCACGCTCGTCCATAAACCACCATTATATATATTTATTATGATCTTGAACATTAGGAATCCTAATGTTCCAGGATATTTGACTTGTTCTCTCATCCTCTCTGTGTTTCCAATGACTGGAACATTGGTCAACTGTTCTCCAGGTTTTCCAGGACACGTGGGACCCCTGGCAGCTGTAGACTACGGACCTGCGGCCCGGTTCTCCCCGGTTCTGAACGGACTGACCTGCACCTCATCTGACCCCTGTGGCTGTGCTGTTTTTAAGGTTGCTCATGACAACAGGGGAACTCCACGGTGAGTTATGATGATGGCAATATAATAACAGATCTATTCCACCGCTTCCCCAGAAGCATGACTATAAGTCCAACTTTTGTTTCCAAACATGTAGAACTTTTCCAGCAGGACGATAAATCAGCTGCCTGGCACAAACACACATCCAGATATAAATAGCATCTTTACACAGTGGGATGCTCAGCTGTTCTGGCACACACACACACACACATACCTGGACTCAGTGGCTTTTCAACTTTGCCCTTTAACCCTTTACTGGAAGCTCTCGATATATCTGGATAGGGATTAACAGCTGAGACCAAACGAACACAGACAAACGTGGTTTCCAAGTGATATTTAAAGGACCAGTCAGTGGACAGCAGCAGCCAAACAAACACACACACACACACACACACACACACACACAGACACAGACACAGACACAGACACACACACACACACACACACAGACACACACTAGAATTCAACTCTTTCGCTGCAGAGAACCCAATGGACAAACATAAAATAATAACCACACCCTGTACCATATGATGGTGTATAATGCATCTGTGTATGGTTCATTGCATTCTTAGCTTTCCAAACTTTTCCAGAGCCCCTGGAAAAATCAAACAATAGAGAGACAGGTTGATTGGACAGAGGACAGAGGGGATGATGGGTACTTACAAACTGCCTCTTCTGGGAAGGCTCAGCTCCTTCTGGAAGAGAGGAAGAGGGAGATGTTTCAATTATTTTGTTGATCACAGCCAATAAGTGAAATATATCATCAACAATTAGTTTGGTCATTGTGAAGAACGGGTCGTTACAGGTCAGTACAGCTGTTTGGCCAACAGGCATCACTGGGACATAACGTGTCAAGTGTTTCATCAAGTGCTTAAAGTCAAGCTAAAATGAAAAATGCCCTTTTAACCACTTTAGATCACATCCCGAGTCATATTTAACAAAAGATGCCAAGAAAATGACAAAAAATAGATTTCTTCGAATTTTTATATCAAATCTCAACAAATTTTTCTTCCTGGAAAACAAAATGTGACACGTGCTTACATCAGCCAGTACCAATTTCAACCATTAACATCATGACATCCACCAATCAAGCTGCAACTTCAGCTCCGCTGGCGGAGCTTGTGAGCTAATCTTTTAAAAGATCAAATCAAATCCGCCAGTCCGTCCTGTTTCACCCAGAAACACGTCACGCTACAGAAGCCAGAGACCTGCCTGGAAATCTACTTTAAAGTCTGGTAATGTGCTTAAAAGCTACACAAATAACACACACCCTGCTTTATGACTTTCTTTTACACACAAGTGGCACGATTACACAAACAACACACAACAAATATCTGTTGCAAATAAAATTTTAAAATCTCAGTCTGGATTTCATTAACTTCATAATCTTCACCAATTCTCTCATCTCTTGTTGTGAGAGTTAGCCTGACTCTCGTCTCCACATGTGGAACACAAATACTACATTGCAAGAAGCCACGATGCTTCACAATTGGAAAGAGAAGTGTGGAGACCTTGTTGAGAGTCTTCCCTTTGGATTAGAACATAGATTCAATAAGACGATGTGTCCGTCCATGTATCAAAAGGTGGGTTTCATTAATGAATCAGAGCTGAACTTCCCACAAGTGGCCACAGGGGGGCAGGAGAGTGTCATCATAATCCTCACGAGCTCACAGAGGCGACAACGCTGCTGGTTAATTTATTTAAGAGACAAAGCTTATGTGTGATCCCTGTCAAACATAAGATGTATCCTAATGCTGCTCTTATTCTGACTAAACAGGGTCTGAAAACACAGAACTGACTACTATATTTATAAATGAATAAAATGTATATTAAAACAGCCGACCAACATCACCCATGTTCGGAGAGCAACACCTGGCACATAGCACCAATCACTGTGTGTGTGTGTGTGTGTGTGTGTGTGTGTGGCTGAGGTGCATGGACGTTGAAAGCGTGTGTTGTAGGCTCCTGAAAGAGGTCAACAGCTGGTTTTACTGTGAAAAGCATCGTTAACGCCTTCATCAGCATCCATCAGTGCACAGTGCAGCAATACTTCAGTCAGACTGAGCACTACTCCACACTATTGGTGGTATTGTTATTACTGTGTGTGTGTGTGTGTGTGTGTGTGTGTGTGTGTCATCATGGCTAAATGTGCTCCTGGAGACACTACTGCAGCAGGAAATTCCACAGAGGTGGTTTGGAGTCTGCCAGGTGTTTGCATGTCTGTGGACAGATGTTATCACTGTGAGAGCATCTGAACCGTTACAACACACAGCCAAGAAACTTAAAGCCATGGCTGCAACTAACGCATATTCTCATCATTGATCAATCTTCCTATCATTTTATCTTCTCATAATCAATTCACTGCTTAGTTTAGGATAACAAGGAACGTTTTGAAAAATTCTAAATTCATTCTTCGATAAACTGAAAACAGAAAATGATAAATGTCCGAAACATTTATTAGAAATTAAAAAATAAATAAAATGAAATAAATGAATACATTGTCAAAATAGTACTGTAATGAACTCAACTCAACAGTAACTGAGTTGGAATCTGCAGGAATCCTGCGTTCAGGTGCAATTTCAGTGAACGTAAACACAACTTCATCAGCTGCTAGTTTGTGAACGCAGCACAGGAGGAAGAACAAGCAGCGGCCGAGGACTCACAGAAATGCCAAGGTGTTGTTAAAAATGTGCTGCTGACTGATACGAGGCCCTCCGTGTGCTCACGGAGTCCATCAGAGCACTCAGCAGGGACGATGCAAGGTCCGGCTCCGTTTTTATCCCTCTATCACACTGTGTGTTCCTGCGTGGGCCGGCTGTGTCATCAGTCTCCTCTATCGCCACAGATCTCTGTGTGTGCAGATGAGCTAATGGACATAATGGAGTTCAGTTGCAGCGCGGTGAGTGGGTGAGTGGCTGCAGGGCAGAGGTCTGCAGCGCGTGTGTGCGCCACGATAACATCAATCAAAAGGTTTGCTAGCTTTCATTTGGTCTCCCTAGAACAGAACAGAACCAATTAGCTGGTGCGTGTGTTTGTCTGTCCGTCCGACTAGAACCGCTGATTCTATTAGTCCTGTGAGCAGATGTTTCCCAGAGCCAGAGGGACAGGAGATGGCTCGGGCATCACAGGAGAGCAGCTTTTCTAATCCCCTCTGCTGTTCCCTCCTCTAGGCTGCGTTCACACTGCACGTCTTGATGCTGCCGTGTCCAATTACACTCAACGCCATGACGACTTTGAAACTTTTGGTGAGCCAAAGTTATAAGACCAAAGGAGATAAGACCAAAAGTTCATATTTTAAACTGAATCCAATATATTTTTTTAGTATCAACCCATTTCATCCAATAATATGACGACATCCATCGATCCATCAATTTGCAACTTCGACTCAGCTATAAAAGGTCATGACCTAACCTTTTGAATGATCAAATCAAATTCCTCCCCACGTTATGTCCCGCCTCCTGCAGAAGACAGATACTCAAGAGATAAGAGCAGGAGATGTGGCGACACACACAAAGACACAAAGATTATTGAAAAGGGAAGCCGATGCAGAAGTGCCTTAAACATGCATTCCTCCTAATGGTCAGCAGGGGGCAACAACAAAAATCTAACTGTATAGAAGTCTATGAGAAAATGACCCTGCTTCTCTCTTCATTTATTATCTCAGTAACCATTTTTGGTTGCTTAGAAATATGTAATTCAGCGTTCCACCCTCTCCCATCACTTCTGGTTGCAACAAAACAAAAACTAAAGGCTTCACAAACTCAAGGCTTCCCAATGGCAGTCCACAAACAACTGGAAGACATCACTGCAGCGACTTCATACAGAGTTTATGATTTTGAGGGGATCTTCATGACTGGAATCTGGAACTATAATAGCACAGGTGCTGTATGTGTCTGAGACATTAGGTTTAAAATGAATAATAACTTTAGACTCTTTCCCACCCTCGTCTTCATCCGACTTAACCTTCCCCTCATTACCATCTCCCTCCTACCTCCCCTCCTCTGTTTGACTCTCCTGTCCTCCTGTAGAACTCACAAAGACTTAATAGAACTAGAGATGGGAAAAGAAAACCAGCCGTGCCCACTCAGACCTCTGTAATGTGAAATGATGCTCGTCTGAGAAGCTCGTCTAACAGTTTATTGCATTATGCTGTTTTTTGAGTGTGTGTGTGTGTGTGTGTGTGTTGCAGCTGCTCTATGAGGCCTGAGGGAGGATATTGCTCCAAAGCCACCCTGTAAAAATAACCCAAGAAGGAAAATAGGCTAATGCCCGATAAACACACACACACACACACACACACACACACACACACACACACACACACACACACACACACACACACACCACGCTTGTATTAAACAAACCAAACAAGGCACAAAGAGAGCTGTGATGAAATGATCCGCGGTGACGGCGAGAGCAGAACACAAAGCCGGCAGCAGTCTACCGATGGAATACAGGCATCCATAATGTGCTTTGTGGCTGAGTGAGGGTTGGGAGGGTAATGTGATTACAGCGAGGGAGTGAGAGAGACGAGGGTTAGTGGAGGTAGAGAGATGTAGAATGAGAGGTAAAAGTTGTTGTGCTGTCACAGGCTGGACTGCTGGTGGAGAGTATAGTCCAGTTGTGCAAAGACCTCAAACCCACAAAATAACATGATTTCTCCGACGACATGTAAACAATAGACAGTTTCCGTAACCGGGGGGACAAATCAAGCATTGCTTTGAAACAATTTTCCAGTTCAAATTGATTAGTAGAGATTCCAGAAGCAGCCCGAGGTCAGAGATGTAAATGCAGATGATTGTTCAGTTAAGTGTGTTGGCGGTTAAAGTCGAGCTTGAATGAAAAATGTCCGTTTAACCCTTTTCGATCACACCCCAGCTCATATTCTGCACCTATTTAACAGCATATACTGAAAAAGCTCATATTTAAACTGAATCCACTATCTTTTTTCCACTGGAAAACAAAATACGACGCGTGCTTCCATCAGCTAGTATCAACCCATTTCATCCAATTATATCACGACATCCATCCATCCATCAATTTCTATCTACGACTCAGCTATAAAAGGTCATGACCTAATCTTTTAAACGATCAAATCAAATTCCTCCCCACGTTATGTCCCGCCTCCTATCCTGTTCCACTCAGAGAAACCTCACAATACAGACGACAGATACTCAAGAGATGGCGTTTCAGCTGCACTTACAGAGATGACATGAACGGAGGGGAGAGAGATGGGGACGGCATTGAACCGCCGGTGGTCAGCGCTCGAAGCCCCGCGGCTACCAGTATATTCAAATGTTAGAGAAGCCTGGTGACGGAATTGTTGGCTCGACTCCAGTTTACTGTAGCATGAACTTGTTTCATTTCATACGAACCAGCTCAACCAATGTGTGGAAATTCATCATTTTGACACAAATGAAGACTAGTTATAAGCACTGTAACAATATGTCTGTTTATAGTCAGACTATTAGAGCCACTAGAGTCTATCAGGTCCAGCCAAGGCTGGGAACATGAGGAGGATCTCACCGGAGGGGGGTGGATGTGTTTGTTTACCAGGACGTTTACATGTTTTTCAGGGCGATAAGACGAGTGTCATAGAAAACTAAAACAGCACCAACGTGGTTATATTTCACATTTGAACCTGACCAAAGAGGTGAGCCAAGAAGCATAGCCGAGGCAAAGTGGAACGTAGTGCCTTCTAATTATTCAGTGTTAATGGGCGGTTGTCAAACCAGTCTCACTATGGTCCGCTCAGCTGAGTCCACTGTGATGCTGAGTCGTAAAGTTATACCACTCAGCCCTGGTGCTTGTGGTCTGGTCCGAGTCATGCAAACTACCTGACTGACTGACCGCCATGAATGGCCACTGCAGCTCCAGGCCGATGTGGCTGTCAAGCATTAATCCGTATCCACGGTAACCCCGCATTGCTGTGCCAAGTCTGTGACTGACAGCATGACAAATGAAGCTCGCCCGCTATCAGACACGGTAATCCAGCGCACACACACACGCACGCACACGCACACACACACACGCACACACACACACGCCCCTGGTGGATAGACGTGTGCAGCTGTCAGAAGGGAACAGCCAGCAGCCAGGAGAGCTGACTGTAAGTCGACACACAGGTGGCACTGTGCTTACCAAACACGTCCCTGCATCACACGAGGTCTGAACCCGTCGACCCAGCAGCACTCTGCAGTACGCTCCTTCAGGCCCAACATTATCTACAACACAGTCCAACCCAGAGAACCCACTGAACTCAAATTCATGGAACAAAGACAATCGATCCACTTAATTGGCTCAAACACAGAAGTCTATAAGTGTGTGGTTTCCTCTGAAGTCTCTGGCAGAAACGTTACTTTGAGGTTGACTATTGTTATATTTACATGTTTGAGTTAATTGAACTTCGGCCTGCTTACATACAGGTAACACTACAATCTCCCATTTTGAGTGAATTAGCCGAAACAAAAGCTGGAGAAAAGGCAAAGCTATGACAGCAATTAGTGTTCATTTTACTTTAATATAAATCATTTCATTTGTAAAAATACATTTTGAAATGAAACTAGGAATAGGATTTAACGCTAGATCGGGGGGATGATCACTCATTAACATAAAAAATGCACCGCGTCTCCCAACAAACTACAAACAATCTCAGCAGCATTTACCCAGGAACAGGCCTTTAGGACTTCACAGTGTCATGAGAATAGGAGTGTGTGTAAATGTCTGTGTGTGTGTGTGTGTGTGTGTGTGTGTGTGTGTGTGTGTGTGTGTGTGTGTGTGTGTGTGTGTGTGTATTTGGCTGTTCCACCCCAGGGCCCGATCATAATAACATGTTTTAGTCGAGCTAAAAACATGCAATTAACAGGAAGATGCAGGGGAGCCGAGCTCCACCGGAGACAATTAGAGCAGCAGCAGCCGGCAGCCGTGATTCATTATCAACAGCGTGAATATTGATGAGGAACCAGTGACAACAAAGAGACTCCAGGATGACACGGCGAGTGCATCGACGTAAGAGGCAGGGCAGAAAACACGCTGATGATGAGTGTGTCGCCTCACTTGTTCCAAGAGGACACAGTGATTACTTTGTGACGGGAAAATTCATGTGTTATAAATGTACAATAAATCATCTTAGACCAAAATCATTTAAATGAAATTGCTGCAATTGATTTGATTTGCTCGTCTTGACAGAGCTGCCCTTTGAGGGAATGGAGAGCAGCAACTAACATGAAGGACGCGTTCATATTAGCAGTGTAGCGGCTTCCATTTGAAAATAATCGGTCACAATATTAACACCGACCCACAAAGAGCTGCGGAGACGTCTGCAGCCAGTGGTGAGAGCGGAGCTGATGGCACCAACACGATGAGCGGCTGGATGTTAGCAGCTAGCTGGCTGGCCATTCACCATGTATTCATTACAGTAACATGATCATTAAAGTCAAAACATGTTGGTGTCGCAGCTTCTCAAATGTAAATGTCTCTCACCTTTAATATCGTCTGATGTGCTTTTGTCATATTTGCCGTTTTAATGCCAAAATGGTACATCAGTTAATTTAAAGCAACACTAAAGAGTTTTTAGTGCCTTAAAATAATGTTTCCAAAATAGTTTCAGTGGTTCATCACTTCAAATCCGGGTGAACGGCACTTCAGCATTCACTCTGCAGCCCTCTATCGGCTGCAACCGCACTATGTAAATTTGCCTCTTCGGGTAGCGGTTTTGTAGTTCTAATGAGACTACAAATTTGACCTGCTTTATGGCAAGCGTTACAAAAGCCGGTAGGTGGAGGCTCTGCATGGAGATCAGTGGGAGAACACCCGGCAGGTGCGTGGAAGATACCTTGCAGCTAGGTAGTTTTTAAATTGGCGTCATGGCAGAGCCTGCAAAGAAAAGGAGGAGTATAATGTCGGATGAGGCGAAGGAAAGAAAACGGGAGCTTGACAAAGAAAGAGCTTGAACAAGAGTGAATATCGGACCGGCTCACACTCGTTGGCGAGAGCTGAAGGAGGCTACAAAATGCAAGACGGATGGTGACTTGGCTTTGTTGCTGCTGGACTTGTAAATAATACCGGTAATCATTTTTTTTCCAACAGTGTGCATCTGTGTACAATACATTGTCAATTATTTTATTGGCTCATGTTAGCTAAGGCGTTAGCTATTGTGCTAATATGTAACTATTGCTATGGCTCATGTTAGCTAATCTTAGCTAAGGCGTTAGCTACTCTTTCCACTGGACTCCCTTGTCACTGGACATCGTTTAACTCGTTCATCTTTTCCAGAGCCGGTTCTGCATACAAACAAATAACGTGCGTGCGACGGTAGGCTGCGGTAGGCTAAATTATTTACGACGGCAGTAATGGACAATTCCGCTTCCAACCTGTAGGGGGACCGAAGAGGAAAACGTCTTAAGTGTTGCTTTAAAATGTAATGAAGAAACAGCAAAACAATCAGTTGCGGGTAGGGCAGAAAGATTTAGAAAAAAAATACATAAGACTATTTTGACTGATATTACAATAGCGATATTAGAGAGAATGATCATAATGATCATCGGTTCGGCCTTAACCCTGGAAATGCTCTCAGCAGTGACTCAACAGGGATGTGGATGCTGCCACATGTTGGATTTGGTAGTTAGTCAGTAGTTGGAGCCTGTGCTTACATGGATAAAGGAATCTGCATTCATTACAGTAAGATGCATTAACCTCTCAGTGGGTTGGTCCAGCTAGTTCATCTGGATCGGTGTCATGTCTGGTGATGTGATGAATAATCTAGACGTCAAAGAAAATATGTCGTCACGACTGCAAACAATGACTTGAATGTTGATTTTTTTAAGTTGAAATCAGCTTCTTTGATTAAATATCTCTATGTATCTACTTTATATCTCATATTAAACTGTCCATTAGCTGTAACACGATGGAGAACACCCATAACATCAGCCAGAGAATGGAAGAGTAGGGCTGCAGTGACATACAGCCTTTAACAGCAACATAAAGCTGCTCTAAGTGAATGAGCTAATTGTCTGCTAGCGTTCGGAGGCCAGCGTCCTAATGAAAGCTCTGCTGCTGCTTAACGGCCGCCAGGAGAGACTCCCACCACAGACACAGGCCCACTGGGACCAGTAAGGCCCTAATAGAGGGGTGTCTGTCTTTCACTTTGTGCCTCTGTGTGTGTGTGTGTGTGTGTGTGTGTGTGTGTGTGTGTGTGTGTGTGTGTGTGTGTGTGTGTGTGTCTATTGAGGTGGGGGGGGGGGGGGGGGGGGGGGGGGGAGCACAAGGTTGAGTGTATTTGTGTCCAAGAATAACACACTTTACTATCGAAGAGCATTACAATTCACCTGGGCCACACACTGACACATTAACGCAACTAATCTCCATTACTGGGTAAGAAAAATGTCCACGCGTGTGTGTGTGTGTGTGTGTGTGTGTGTGTGTGTGCATCACCAGGGGGATGGCATCCATTTGGGTTGGCTTTTAATCTTCCAAATGAGCAGACATAACTCTCCCTACACTAATGCCACTAACAGCCAATTATTGTGC
This sequence comes from Eutrigla gurnardus, assembly GCF_963514095.1. Lineage (NCBI taxonomy): Eukaryota > Metazoa > Chordata > Actinopteri > Perciformes > Triglidae > Eutrigla > Eutrigla gurnardus. The sequence continues at coordinate 6,170,723 of NC_139920.1, forward strand.
GTGTGTGTGCGTGTGTGTGTGGGGGGGGGGGGGGGGGGGGGGGGGGGGATAAGTGCAGCTGTTTCCCATCAGCTTTAAATCCTTTAGGTCACAATATTCATCAACCACACAGAATTAAAGGTATTTTTTTTAACGCTTTTAATCAGCACTTAAGCAAAATCTTAGCCGGCTGCGGCTGAGAGCTAAAGAGCATTGCTTCTGTCTAATAAAAGGAATATATTACCATTTTAAGAAGCATGACGAGCTACATTGTCTTTAGTCAATTCTGACCAGACAGCAACCTCTGGCTCTGAAAAATGAAGCCAATGCTGAAGTGCCTTCAACTGTCATTGTCTCTACTGACCAACACTACTACTACTACTACTACTACTACTACTACTACTACTACAGTACTACTCTGGTTACAAAAAGAAGACAGTGTGCATGAAAGTCTATGATAAAATCACCCTAATTCTCACATTGTAAACAAGAGCTTATGGTCTCAGCACCCACATAAAGGTATGTTTGTGTCTCCAGTGTACGGCTGAAGCCCGTCAGTGTATATTAGCCGGATGTCCCCGATCCATTTTAAGGAGTCCACGAGGACAATGCTTTGTTTATGTCTTTCCGATGTGATCTGCAAATGTGTCAGAAATGGAAATGTTGTGGTGATATGTGGTGAACTGAAAATTCAATCAGACATAATAGTAGTAAATATAGTAAACACGTGTTGAATTGAAGCTTAACATTGTGTGAATGTGGTGCTTTTCTATGGTTTGTATCATCTTAACATGAGCGGTTGAGTTTTTTTGACAGCGGGTTAATAATACATTAGTGAGGTGGGCAATGGGAATGAATAAACAATGATGTGTTAGTGGCAGCTCAATTCAGCTAATATGAATATGTCAGTATATGCAACATTAAAAATATAGAAGGTTTCAGAGCAGCTGTCATCTCCTCCATTCATCTCTCCACCTTTTGTTTCTGGACAGCTGCACTCTTTACTCATCGCATCACTCCACTCCACTTCCTGTCACACTGCAGGACCTCCACATGTGTTG
>NC_139920.1:6171962-6221962 GCF_963514095.1 Eutrigla gurnardus
ACATGTGATCCGTCACATGTGATCCGTCTGAAGGGGGAGTGCTCTTTCACTGCCTCCCCCCCCCCCCCCCCCCCCCCCCCGCTGTGCCGCTCACAGCTCATCTTCATTGTTAGAGCTGATCTGCCTACAGCGAGGGCTCAGAGACGGGCGGGGAGATGTGAAGTGTCTGGGTTGGAGGGGGAGCAAACATCGCTCCACAACCGAGAGACTCGGCCACTAAGGACTTCCACAATTATCATCATCGCTTACGAAGCGCTCTGATTTTAGAGCTCCATTAAAAATCAGGGCAGTTCGCTGACATCTGGGAGTAGAAATCCAATTAAGGCACTCTGTGGTCGCTCCAGAGCGATTGTAATCCGGCTGCCTGATGGACATTTGATTTCTGTCATTGCTCCTCAGGTGATCCGTCCCTCTCTGTACTGACATGCAGAGGAAATTATCTCTCACTCAATGCATTTCAACGGATGGAGTCAAATTTAACTTGACAGTGTTGAGCCTCGAGGGAACATAGAACCGCAGAGTCCAAACACACACCTGAGATGTGATGGTGCTGGGCACAAGGCCTTTATGTTGTACGGCATACCAGGGTATTGAGAAAGCCTGGCGGTATGATTTTCAAGACCATCATGAATACAGACACTCCACTTTCTATGAGGCTGTATTGATGTGATGTGTTGTAGTGGCCGGCATGTCGTCTCTAGGAAAAGGAAGATGGAGATTCAGTGTTGCCATCTTTTGTTGCCTTAAAGAGCTTATAGTTTATAGTAGGGATGTCAGTTTAGTTAATGTTGCCGTCGGAACAAAATTGCAAATTGACACAACATATAAGAGGCACTTTCCTTTTAATCTGCCGCTCCACTGACTCAGAGAGCTTTCCCGCCGCATTTCAGAGATGCAATATCCATCCAGTTTTAAGGGTTTGTGTTGTAAATGTTCTCTGTTGCCTTTGCTGAAGTTTATTATAAGATTACTGGTGTGGGTGCAGCCACCGAGCAGTTGGTATTTGTTCCCAATCAGCTGGTTTTGGTTTCCTATATAAGAGCCAATCTGCGTTTGTCTGCTTTCAAGCCTGCTCTGTATTTCCCTGTGGGAGCGTCACTACAGCAAGCTCCATGCCATCCAGCTGCAATCTCTGTGCTCGACTAGTTCATATGCAGACGGTTTATAGTGACGTGATTTAATTCAACGACCAGTCAGTAACGTTAAATCCACAAATTTAGTTTCGCTTTTGTTAACATCGCAACTTTCGATCTGCTCTGCGTGTGCCCTTCTAGTTTGTTCAGTTTTACAATACTTGTTAAAACAGTATGTTTGGAGGTGTTCTATAACGTAATTGAAAATGGCGTGTTGTGACGATGTGCAGTCATGAGGATTTGTTAGCATTAACGGCCACTAACATGTTACATTTATTTGACTGCAATATTTACTCATTTCTTTACTGACTAATTTAGATAAAAGTATAAATGGTGCTTGGTTATCAGCCACCAGGCGAGTGGATCTTCTCCATGATCGATGGCTTCCTCCTGGAAATACCTCGTGATTTCACTCATGTCTCCTTTGAACCGATGAGATCTCCTTGGTTGACTCAGTGTCAGTGTTCTGGATTGATTTGATTGGTCAGGACAAGAAGATTACAATGATACGATGCACACTGTGTAGCCACCTGGCCGTGGAGAAGGTTTTTTTGTTCACACGTTTTTAAATGAATGAATTAAAAAGTCTGTGTACTGTGGTATCGCGGTGATGGGCTTAACGCTGCGGTGCACCTCCTGATATGGCGGTATGGCGTTGATGCGGTTATTGCTGCACACTATACATGGAGTCAAACAGAAAGTATGAGCTCCAAGAGGCTAAAAGAAGCCGACTCTCTGTTACACATGACATGTCATGTATTGTGAATGGAAGAGATATTGATTAGTGAAGCTTTAGCGGTTTTGTTCCAGCCGGGATGAAACAGAAGATAGCGAAGGCAATCACACACCATGTTTGTGAAGTCATTTCTGAAGTGCCTGCAACCAATTTTCTAGTAAAGAACACCAAAGCTTCTTGTGAAAAAAGCAAATATGTGTCTTTTTTCCAACTGTTATCAAACAAATAGACTGCATGGTGCTGTGTTCGTTGTTGTTGACTATGAAGAGGAAGAAACACAATTGTCCGGAGGCAACAGGAGAGTGTGTGTGTGTGTGTGTGTGAGAGAGAGAGAGGACGGGGTGACGTCTAGACATTCAATTTCACACTCTTTGAAGTTTGCTGCCCGCTGGCCAAACGCAGCCTTGTGGATGAACTCAACATGAAGAGACAACATGAGGGGAGGAGGGACGTTGCATTTCCCTTTCTTCCTGCTCTTGTTGTATTTTATGAGCACCAGAGTTCATTCCCCCTGCGGCGCCACTATAGTTGCCGCAGTCGGGGAGGTTCGGGGATTCCTACAGTATGTGTAGCCTACATCTTCATGTCACCACACGCCTGTCTGAGGAGAAGTGGGGCTTGTTTTTACCTTTTTATTATATATTATATTATATAATTAGTGTCTTTTCTTGTAGTTTAGTTTTCTTCTTTGAAAAGCATGCATAATATGATGAAAACAAATGTGATCATACATCACAGCAGCAGAAATATGACCTTTTAGGAGACCTACAGCAGACCTGACCAGTAGGGATGGGTAAAAATATTGATTCAGCAATGCATTGCGATTCTTTTCCCCGCAATTCAATATCGATTCAGCCATCTTCTGAATCGATTCAAGCCCCTGGCCAGTGGGGGCGCTGTGACCGACACCCTCGTGTGATTCGCGCTGTACGGACGGGGGCCGCACTAGACCAAACCATTACAATATGGCGACTGGAGTGAGTACAGCGTTCACACCGGCCGCGGAAGCGCCGCGAATAGGTGCGTAGCGGAGCCCGCTTCCTTTCGGCTCCCTTGTTAAGCGATAGTGTAGTTCACACCAGACACGGAGCGCCGCGAATACGCGCGGCCGTCCCGCGCCGTGAAGCGATCGTTTCGGCGTCTGCTGATATCAAAGCATTTCAATCAATATCGAATCGAAATTGAATCGAATCGTGAGATTCTAAACAATACCCAGCCCTACTGACCAGCATGTAGGAGAACATTTCAACAGTATTGATTTGGTTTGGAGGGCAAACCAAACAGAAGAGCTTCGACCGAACTAGAAGTCATGTACAAAACAGTTAAGGAAGAATATAATATACACCCTGATATGAATGACAAATATACTGTATTTACTTTAATCCAATGGGTAGACTCACGTCACTCACATTAGTGTGCAGACATTAAGTTGTTAATACACATTTGGTGGAGACTGCTCTCTCTCTCATTATGTTCCCTGATTGTACAAATACAATCAGATACATCTGATCCACTAATACTGACCTTCTAGAGCAGCCCGGGTATCTATTAAGTGACAATACACAGAATATCAGATGTTTCCATAATCATCTCCATACATTTAGTCATGATGTCCTGCTACACAATCCTGATGAGCTCAGCTTCACAGATTTTAAACATGGAACACCTGTATCTATCTATGTATACGATTGCCTCTCAATGGCTCTCAACATGGCGATGCCTGTGTCGCGTAGCCAACAGCGTTAGCGGTACAAACTACCGCAAACATGTTGACAGCTAACAGTGTTTCCCGGAGGGTTGATGCCACGCTGTTGGTCAGCCTTCTCAGATGCGACCGCCGTATGAGAGCAGTGCTGACTAACAGGCCCGGCTACGTCAACAAAGCAAAGAGAAGCTCAGATAACAACACACACAGAGGGAAAGCTCTCTACTCTGGTAGACATTACTCCACTAGTGACATAGCTAATCATTGTTTGATGCAATATTAATGCTCTGGATGTCAGATGTTGGGCTGTGTGAACATGTTGAATCCTACCTATCTGGATCTTCTCTGTGTAACTAGATAATACAAATGACATAAACTATTGTACATGTGCACACGTGTAGCTGTTTCTCAGTCCATGACCTCTCTGACTGTTCCAGCTCATTTCTTACATGGTACTACAGTCTTTGTACCGACGTGTGAAGACCTGTCTGTCTCTCTATCAGTCTGTCTCTCTGACCAACTGGCTGAAGTGCTGATGTGAAGTGCTTCTATGGTTACAGGTCACTCTCTCAGCCTCTCTCACTCTCTGTTCACAGGATGAGCTCATATCATTCTCTCGGCGGTTGCCGTGGCTACCGGATGAGCTCATAGCTTGTTTCTAATTGGCTAATCCATCTGCTGGCGGGAGAAACGTAGAGATAGAGGGAGGGATGGTGGGACAGTGAGCGACTTAGGCAAAAGAAAGAAAGTGCTGAAGCAAGAAAGCATGAGCTGGCAGTTGTGGGGCAGAACTCACACAACAGAAGTCCTGTTCCCCTTCTCCTCCGCTCAATCCATACACACATCCTCCTCTTTCTCTCGAACAAACAACAAGAGAAGCAGCCAGCAGCCAAAGTCCAGCTAAGCCCTCTAAGCTGTGTTTAACCTGCTCTCAGGGCTCAATAAGACTTCACAGTATCTAACTCAGCGTCTACACAAGCCCTGACCCCCCGAGGGGACTCTACTGGAGCACATGCAGTCCAGACACGGCTACTTAGCACCTCCAAGTTTTCAACTTCCAATGCACACTTCAGGAGATGACGATTCTCCAACAACCAAACCAGGGTTGACGAAGAGTATCTGAGGCATACCCGAGTTTTGATATTTGTTGATTGCAGGCATGTTGTAGTCACTTCTGTCATCGAACACAGTTAGGTTTGTTGTCACCAGTGTTGGGCAAGTTACTCTCAAAAAGTAACTAAAAAAGTTACAAATTCTAAAAGTAACTAGTTACTTTGGAAAGTAACTATTGCGTTACTTTCAAATAATTTTTAAATACTGATGTGTCAAATAATTTGGACCCCAACTCCATCCCTCTTTGCCGGAACTTAAAATACATGTGCGTGTTCAATTATTTATGATAAATCTGAGTATTATAATGGAATGGATACTCAATACATTACAAACAGAAATCCACAGTCCACAAATCTAAACAATTTTATTGGAGATATTATAATTACTATGCTTACAGTGGATTGATAAAAATAACACAATATATCTTTTGGAACTTTTGATATTTATTGCACCTCAACGGGTCACAACTAAGCCAAATTAAATTATTCTTGTTAAGCAATATACCAAAAATAAATAATAAATATATTTACTCTTTGTAGTGTAAATTAGGGGGAAAAAACAGTAGACGTATGTTTTTACGTAATGTTGTGTGCAAGGACGAAATTTTGATTTCAGAGGTGGGGGGGACAAAAGTATTTTTAATAAAACTCTAACTCTTTCAGTTCACTGTGTTTTCTAGTAGTTCTTCTAGTTTTCTATTGCTACGTTTAAGTTTACTGTTCCCTTTTGTGGTTTGACTGGTTGTAAATCATGTACAGTAGCAAAACATTATTTGACAAATGTACTTATTGTAAGTCGCTTTGGACAAAAGCATCTGCTAAATGACCTAAATGTAAATGTAAATTATCACCCAATTCTAATCCAATAGTAATAATAACAACAATAATAATACATGTTATTGATCAGATTATTGAGAGCTTTGTAAATGATGAGGAGGATCTTGAAGTGGATATGCTGCTTTATTGTGAGCCAGTGATGGTGTTGCAGGATGGGTGTAACGCATTTCTTTGAGTAAATTACACTTTCACTTCTAAAGAAGTCTCTTATGTCCACTTTTCTTTTTTTAGACATCCTGGCTGCGTCTAATTACCAAACACACACGCACACATACGCACATGGACACCGATTCAAACGTTAATGTAAATGAAACCTCTGATATTACAATCCTTCTAGGCTAGCAGACGTGAACCAGGCAGAACAAACTCCCAACTTCCAGTAGCGGACTCCTGTAGGACTCCTGACCGCAGACTAGCAGACCGTCGGTGTGCAAGCAAGAAGGAGTGACAGCGGAGACGGCCAATCACACAGGCTTCAGCTTGAGCGGTCGTTTTCCGCTTGGTCCTAGTGCTTGACGTGTCTCTGTTTACTATAGCGTAACATTTGTTTTTTTTCTGCCTTCAACGAAGTAACGTGACACATTTTTTTGGCAGTAACGATAACTGCGTTATAATAATGAGATGAGTAATCAATTAGATTACTCGTTACTGAAAAAAGTAACAGCATTACTAACGCCGCTACTTATAACGCCGTTATTCCCATCACTGGTTGTCACCTGAAAACATGCTACTCTTTGACCACCTTGCTGGAGTTTGCTTTTGGATATACATTCAGGTGGAGGCCAGTAGGCCTTGAGGGTGGATACATTTGCATTATGGGGGAAAACTCTTCTGTCGTGTTGGACGGTGGGTTCTGTGCTGCGGGAAGTCGCTGTCAGACTGACGTCAGGTGTCGGGGCAGGTAACGCTGAGCATCGCTGATGAGTGAGCCTCATTCAGACACACCGTACTCATTCTGTCTGTCTATGTCACTTTATGGCACTCTACAAGCGACTCCGTGTCCTCTAAGTGTCAGTGGCAAACATGTCACAGCTGCAGCTAATGCAGGAGGAGTACTTTGTGTCCGTTTGTGTTGCGATAGAGGGCTCAGGTGTTGATCAGGTACAAGGCTGTGAGTTGAGATCTGGTGCAGTGACCTTTTGTTTCTGTCTGTAAAAAGGACGGTAATAAGCGGTGGAGAGGCTGTTCAAATGACAGTTGTCTGACTGACAGTGGAGCAGAAAATGGGTTCCTAACAATGCCACATACATTCCCCAACCCCCCCACACACTCACATCCTGGCACTCAGGATTCCTCTCTGACAATAACCCTCTGTGTGGTGTCACGGCTCTTGGATGAAATGTAAGCAATGAGAAACTTCCACATCAGACCCTGAAGACAGAAATGTTTCCCCTGACACTGACACTCCAGCTGCATCAGCTGCACCATCTCTCATCCTGATTGGCCACAAACACCGGCTGCTGTCGAACCCCTCGGGACCAACCAGAGGTGCATCTGCTGAGCTGACGCAATGCGCCATGGGTAATTAATTAGCAGATTTGTGATGCATTCCAAAACGGAGAGACGCTACAAAAACAACAGCAAAGAAAAGTTGGTGAGAGAGTTCCACGAAGGTTAAAGTGGAGCTGAAACGGTGTTTGAAGAGTTTCTGTCTCCTGTACCGTGAAACAGCAGACGAGACGTTACGCTGGAAGCAACTTGACTTGATGGTTGAAAACATCCGCTCACGACCTTCTCTTGTTGTGAACCGCTAAAAGTTGCAGATTGACCGATGGACGTCATGATATCACTGTTTAAATTGGTTGGTAGATTATATAAACATGCGTCATATTTTCTTTTCCAGCAAAAAGAAAGATATTCTGATACAAAAAGAAATAGATCTGTTGTTTTTTTCCCAGCATTTATCTTGTAATAGGTGCACAATATGAGAGGGGAGGAGATCTAAAAGGATTAAAAAGGCATTTTTCATTTCAGCTCCACAGTAAAATGACGGCATCATTGTGCTACAAGAGCTGAATTATTGAGTTATACACAATGGACTGACTAAAATATGTCTGGAGCTCTAAGTGCTCTCTTGTGATGAGATAATTCCTCATTTAAAGACGGCATAACTTTGAGACAGTTTGACTTTGTATACTTGAGAACTTTGGCTTCTTGGTTAACTGAAAGAAGTTTATAGAAAATGTGTTTATATTTCTAACTACAGAAAAGAATCATGAAATAACACATGTATCACATCTGCATCTTCACCTGCATCACATGACAGTCTAGACCTTTTAAAATGTTGTTTAATCTTAAGGTATATTCACAATATCAGATCTTTCCATTGCTGCTCTGGGACTGATCTGATTAAGATGAGATGAGATAATATTATGATGAAGATTTTATCCTGTGGGTAATGGGGGCGGGACTAGATAAGCCTTGGCTTCTCCCGCTTTCCCTTTCGGCCATGTGTATTGTATTATTGAACAAAGATGTGTGATGATGATGATTTAACTGACATGCCCAAAATAAATCAATAAATAAATCTGTACCATGAATACCACCGAGCCGTCGCTATGACAACCAACAACTATGATGGTTTCATGTCATCCTGCGTCTTTATCGAGGGTTTCACTGTGCTGATTTACTGTATTTACTGTATTGTCACTTTGTTTTTCTATTATTATTATTATTATTTTTTTTTTAGGTGAAATATTAAAAAGACAAAATAAAGGAGAGAGAAATAATCGTACTGATCTTGTAACTGCATGATGATGAGATGCATCGTGATTGTTCCGGTTCAGCAGCAAGTGAAAATGACAATCAGTCACATCTCATACTCACAATAAGTGTGAGGGGAAGCATTTTTATACTTATGAAAAGTGGAACATTTCAAACCTAAAGTTTCCCTTCATCAGATGCCGGAGGACGTAGGATTCGACATCTAAGTCTGGAATTATGTTGACAGTAGTAGTGAAAATGCTCAAACAACGACAGGAATAAGATGCCGTTTATTCAACCCAACCTTCCAAATCATGGCTAAAAATAAAAATCCATTTTGTTCAAGCAGAAAGCATCCAGTGTGTCTGAGGGGAAGCAAACAAAGAACCGTGTGTTTCACCCTTTTCTTCATCTATGTGTTTTGATTTCAGCTGTGAGGTTACCGTGGGTGACTGCAATAAGTCAAACAGAGCTGCACATCTCTCTCCCACTTCCCTCCCATCATCCCTCTGTCTCTCTCTGAAACTTCCACACCGGGCTGGCAGCAGGCCGGCCACCCTCTGGGCGGCAGCTTTTATCATGTCGAGCGATGTCTGCCCCCAGGATGACAGATAAAAGGCAGATGAAGGGAGGAAGAGGAGGAGGAGGAGGGGAAAGAGAAGAAAGCGGTGTGGCGATGGACCCATGCAGGGAAGGTTCTCGGGATTCAGCCGAGAAAAGAAGCTGTGAGAATGACAACGTGCCACAAAATATGTAATTATAATGTAGAGACGGTTTTTAAACTTGTTTTCAGGGCTCCTAGTGAGCAAATCCAGCCTGACTGTGGGATTAAAACTCCACTTATCAATTATAGATGACTTTTTCTCATTGTCGAATGAATGCAACATATAGGTATGCAAAATACACAAGAAGCCCATCCTTTGCTCTCAGACATCTTCAACAGTCTTTCTCTATGGTGCATAGTGAAAACCTATCAGGACAATATTGAGGTAACTTTACTTTATGGGACCAGGTTATTTCAATATGGGGAAATATCGCTGCATCACTGATAATCAATACTACAGCAGAGAGATCCTGCTGGAGGACATCATTAGACACTCTTTACTCTCACATTTCTGCTTTATTGATAGACTAACAGGAAGCTGGCAGAAATTACGTCCATTTTTCGTGGAGCACTCAGTCCTTTAATAGATGCATTGTCAGATAGTGCTGAGCAGCCATAGCGGTGGGTTTTCTGGGCTGCCGATGAGCAGCGGATGCAATGATTTCAGCAGAACAGTGGACCGGGTCACACGCTATTGCACCGCTTACCAGCAGCGAGTATCGATTCACACGAGGAGCAGAAAAGCACAGGGATAAAAGCCCCGCAGAGGCCCAATCAACAACTGGAGGGAACAAGATGTTACTGGAGAGAAACTTATCGTGAACTCATATAACCTAAACTCGCTCTGCAGCGCTTTATCTCTGTGTAATATGCAGAGGTGGAAAGCAACTAAGTGCATGCTCAAGCACTGGAAATGGAGTTGGAATCCGTAATTGTTCAGTTCCATCTGTTTTTTTATTATTTTATTTTACTAATGAAAAACCCTGCCTTTCCTCTTCATGTTGGAAAGTTGGTTCACATTTCCAAATCAAAGTGGTTGTAGTCCAATTTTATTCCTTAATGAGAAAACTATTTCTTTCAATGCAGATTTTCTTGCATATTTGTGTTTTATGCTACAAAATGTCCCATTTTGTTGCCTTAGATCTGCTTATTCAATATCACAATTGATTCTAGATTTAAATTGGACATGAACTATATCATGTTATTCCAGCTTTAGCAGCTACAACACTAAGATACTGCTCGCAGGTCTTACCTGGCTGAGCTGTAAGGCCTTCACATCGTTCTCCTTGATGATAGTCAACCTGAAGCCGTACCAGCTGACCGCGCGTCTGCAGGCCAGAGACCTCCCGTCCCTGCCGCCGGCGTCTTCATTAGCCTGCAGCACCGGCAGACAAGCCATCGCAAGCTAGACACGGCCAGCACTGCGGCCCACTCCCAGTGAACCCGACACTTTTAATAACTCCTAATCCATAGGGGAGGCCTGCTTTTAATTGGCTGGATTTTGCCATTCATTAGCCTCAGCTGAGTTTGTTAAATCTCTCTCTCACACACTCACTTATCATGAATTCTTCAACCCATTCTGTGAGATTAACCCGAGCTGCTGAGCTATAAACCCTGTAAGAAGACAGGGGGTTAAAACCATAGAAGGAGAGTGAAACATTTTCCCCTCTCCGCCGGGGTCCCTCAGGGTTATCAATATTTCACAAGGCTGAGAGCGAGGAGGGAGAGCGGCACACTCAGTCGACTGTGGCCTGAGGAGGAGGAGAGGAGAGGAGGAGGAAGAGGATAGGAGGAGGAGGAGGAGGAGGGAAGGAGAAGAATCTCTCCATCACCCTGAGAGTCATGTCTCCACAGGGCACCATTACAACTTATAGCCAACATAGTGTGTGATTAAAGAGAGCGGGAGAAAGGACCCAACTCAACCAGATCAATAAAAAGACACTGAGAGAAAATGAATAAAGATAATGAGCTCAAGAAAGAAGCGGAGGAGGAAAGCTGAGCGGGGTGAAATAGGAAAGAACATGAAGGGTGAACATATTAAACACCACTGTAGGTAGTCTGCTTTGTCACGGTATGATTTATATGGGTCATTAAAATCCTATACTGCAGGTAGACTGCCACATTGTTCATAGGGGCTACCAGGCGGCCTGAATACGCCGCTAAAGTGCTTTTTGTGTCCAAACAATGGAGATATGTGTGCTGAGGACGATGGTTGTTTCAGGTGTCCACTCTGGTCCATGTACTCAGAGACAATGTGAGATGATTTACAGCAAACCAAGTCCACGATGGACAAGAGACTCTTCTGGTGAGATCAACAACAAAGCAGGTTCAAAGTAGAGATGTTCCCATGCCATTTATTCCCTCCCGATACCGATTCTGATACTCGTACTGTGGGTATCGGAGTACCGATACCAGTGTGTTTAAAAAAAAAGAAAAAGATCATCAGGTTAAACCCTTTGTAAAACATGAATGAATACAGCAAATGGAAAACATTTATTTTTTATCCACTGTGAAGTACTGCCAAACCGCTGACATGATGCGCTAACATTAGCTCCTTTTAACAGGTGTCAGGTGATCAAGTCTTCTTCGCCCCTCTAAAACAGCAGCTGCCGCCGGCAGCACAGTGCAGCACAGTGCAACTCTTTTAAGAGTGGCGAAGAAGAACTGTGTCGAAGTTAACAGAACTAACGAGTTAATAAATTCCCATTTCTAATAAATGACGTGGTATGTATCGGATCGGTGCCTGGACTCCAGTACTCGCCGATACCGATGCCAGCATTTTTGGAGGCATTTCCGATACTGGTATCGGAATCGGAACGACTCTAGTTCAAAGGTCAAAGCCTGTGGACATAAAAGCTGAAGGAGGGACGTCAAGTGTGGCACATTTCATGTCCAGCGTCAAAACTCCACATTCTGTTGCATGCTGGTCTGACAGCGAGCTGAACGAATGGGTTGCATTTTTCAGGAAGCTGGTAAAGAATTCAGCAGTTTGAAATCAGTTCATAGCGGGGCATCTGGGATGAATCTGGCTACTATGGGGAAGTATTTTGTTTGTCTGCTTCAGGCAGGAAGCGAAGTGAAATTTCACCTCACGTCAGTTAAAACATCATGAAAGGAAAACCTTCACATGGGAATTTAAAGAGAAATATGTTCTTCAAACTCCACAACTGTCTTGCTTTGTCACAGTCCAAAACCCTGAAGATATCCACTTCACAAACAGACACAAATCTGCACAAACTCAGCGGGGACCACTAGATATGTGCCGTCTTTGCTTGATAAACAAGTGGATTATTTATCAATATTGGCATGAGTTCAACACTCAAACAAAACCATGGAAGAATCAGCCGTTGCTTTGGGTTCTCAGCATCCGCCTTGTGTGACTACAGGTTGTTTAAGTCTTCTTGTGTGTGACGGGTGTGTGTTTCCTCTTCGATGTTAACCATATAGAAGCTGAGTTCTGGATCGCTGCTTGATGTGCGAGCAGTCAAGTCTCCCACTCAAACATGTTTAAAATGGTCTTGTTTTTGAGATTTCGCTCCCCACTTCGCTCCCCCCAATCCACTGGAAGCCACTTCTGGAGAAGAAACCGTCCCCGAGGAGTGAGGAGATCAGGAAGGAAACCTGCTTGTGTTCCATTTCCACACTATTTGAGCGAGCAGACACGCACCAGCGAAGAGTCGTCTCAAAATACATGTGACGGCAATTTGGGATGGAAGCAGATGCGGCTGCCAGATAGGAGCCGATCACATGCGTGCTGGTAAGCAGACACAGAGCCCCAATAACCATTCTGGATTCAATACGCAGTCGGCAACAGACATGCTTTTGTTTCTGGAAAAGAAAACGGCTCGCTGCTGGGAATGCTGCTTCTCACACTCCAGCATTCAGAGCACACACACACACACACACACACACACACACGGATGTGTTACTATCTTGCTCAAGGACACCTTGGCACAAATAACAGAAAGGGGGTCAGGACAGACTCACCATCTGTAGGACTACTTTTTTTGGTGCAATCTGATGTTGAGTTTAAACTGCTGGACAGATGTGTGGAGGGATGATAAAAGTATACTGTTCAGTGTTCAGTGGAGGAATGTGTTTTCTCATTTACTGTGCGATGGTTTGCTGCAGACTGCAGTTCATCCTGAGGTCATTAGACAACATGAGGCTCGTGATATTACTTAATTACACATGTGCACGTGTTCACACCGCTGTGCACATCCTCAGACACCGACGCTATGGATCCAGAGGATGCAATTAACACGTGGCCAGTCAGGGCATTATGGGATTTGTGTCAGAGAAGCTTGTCTATGTGAATGCACTAACGAGCAAATATATCACACCTTACAGACACAGCTTCAGTCTGTAGTTAAACCTGCCTGATAAACAGTTAAACGTCGGCCATTAAGCTCAACCACAGTCCTCTCAGAGGCATTACAAACCCAGCCAGCTCAGTTGATTCAGACACTTAAGCCCTCTGTACTAATGGCTCTTGTCCTGGACCAAGATGTTTTATCGTTTTGTCCTTTGTGTTTCCCAGACTCTTATGTCCCTTACTTCCACCTCCCTTCATATTCCCCTCTTAACCCCCACATCCTGTAATGGAAACAACAGAGAGCTACAAATAGAAAGCAGTAACCCCATCCACTCCAGCAGAGTGACCTAGATGCTAAACACGGTCGCTATCGCTTTGACCTTCCACCCTTTAAACATTTTTCCCTTTATCACCTCTCACAGCAGAAGTCAAGTGGTGGAGCTCTGCTCTGTTTGCTTTCTAAACACCACTCTGCTCTACACCCCCCGCTCATCGTCAGTCCATCAGAGCAGCCTTCTAGAGTCCGGGTGGAGGAGTGGCCTCTGGCCTCAGGATGTGTGCTATCTGACCAGGAGGCTAATTAGAGGCAGCGTGACCTTACAGAGCTTCAAGGACACGCCGAGAACCAACGCACCCTCAGCACTGAAGTGCATAAGACGGTGTTACAGTCACTGTGGGTTGGTCTGTTTCATGTCCTGTTAAAGGAGAGTCCTACAGATGGTGATGTGGATCCATCCATCCATCCATCATCATCCATCCATCGTCATCCATCCATCGTCATTCATCCATCCATCCATCCATCCATCCATCCATCCATCGTCATCCATCCATCCATCGTCATCCATCCATCGTCATCCATCCATCCATCCATCCATTTATCATCCATCCATCCATCCATCCATTTATCATCCATCCATCCATCCATCCATTTATCATCCATCCATCCATCCATCCATCCATCCATCCATCGTCATCCATCCATCCATCCATCCATCCATCATCTATCCATCCATCAATCCATTTATCATCCATCCATCCATCCATTTATCATCCATCCATCCATCCAGGCGTCATCCATCCATCATCCATCCATCATCCATCCATATATCCATTCACCATGTCATTCATCCATCCATCTCCCGTCCATCCATTCATTCATCCATCCATCTAATCTTCATTAATCCATCCATCCATCCATCCATCCATCGTCATCCATCCATCCATCCATCCATCCATCGTCATCCATCCATCCATCCATCCATCGTCATCCATCCACCCATCCATCCATCGTCATCAGATATCTCCCCTAGCATTGCAACAATATGTATTTCTATCATCCACTTACAGTATCTATCAATAACTTTTCTTTCAATTGTTTTTAGAATGCATGTATATACATGTGTAGTGAAGACATTAGAGCTGAAACAACTAGTCTATCAACAAAAAAATAAATCATCTGCAACATTTTTAAATAATTAGCCAAGATAAAATGTTACATATTTCTCAAATGTTACAATTCCTAACTGTGATTTTTATGTTGTATATATCCATGAACCCAGAGGCTGAATATTTTTTACTTTTGATGACCTCTCCTGACCTTTCCTTTAGTGGCACTATCAGGCTAAATATCCATTTCACCAACTTTGATACATGGTAACTCATCTTGAAAACGAATGACGTCTGACAGCTGCTAAAGACATTTATGGACTCCAGAGGATGATGTTGACTGCCTGACCTCGGAGCCATCATTTCCACATGTGAAACAGAAATATACCAATCTAAAAGGCCATGGCATTTCCTGATCACATTCCTGCTCTCCAGAGGATGAAGCCGTTTGATTGCGATGACCTCATTGCGTTTCCTCTTGCACCACCCTTGGGACAGACTTGAACATTTCATCTCCACTAGTGGTGTTGAAAAGCTAGATTGTGTGTAGGTTGACTTCAACAGTGAGCCTCTGGTGGATAAACTTTCAGACTGCTGGTCATGTATTTAATCTGTCCAGTCGACTGTATTGGTAGCCTGTGGGCATCCAGCCACAAATGGGGATTTACAGAAACAAAATCTGCCAGAGGACAGCCCTCCCAAAAACCACAAACACACCAGGGCCAGACAGAGCTGCTGTGTGCAGACAAACAAATATGCAGTTGTCAAGCAGTTTTTTCCTTGTTGGCCACATTTTCACATGAAGGGATTATCTGTCCACAAAAACACACATGCACTCTGCAAGAATCCCATTTCCTACTACAACGTGTGACAGTTATGGAGTCAATGTGCTTCTAGATTCAGATTGAAGCCTCGGACCTTTGACCCTTTCTCACATAAACTCTCATGCATTTTTGTTAGCATGCATGCATGGAAAGGCATCCTATGATAAGCCTCCAAAGGCTGCTCTTTGTCATTGAGATATTTTTTTAAGAGGTATGTATAGAAAGTGCCACACCGTAAAGCCTGTATCTGGAAATGAAAACTTGAGATAGAACAGGTGCAGTGAGGTCCTGGACTCTCAGCAAATCCAGGTCATCTCTTCCTGCCTGGTGTCCTCATTTGAGGCCTATGTTGTCTCCACATAAAGCTATTTAACACATCCATATATCCTCATTTCTCAAGGCGGCTTCAAGGTGATAGGGGACTAAAAGTGACTCAAAGACATGACATATTACCCACACTCTGGCTGTTTTGAGGGGGTTGCTGACTCAACATTATTGGAGCCTCTCCATCAACAGCCCTGAAACCATGAGAGCAGGAGACTGGGATAACCACATCGGATAAATGCAAGAGTGAAAGAATGAAAGCTTCTCTCACATTCTCAAACACTGATTTAAATGGCTTCAATGCTTTGCATATGTTATTTTCCTTTAAATCTGCTTTTTCATGTCTGCTGACCATTTGACAGTCTTTTTGACGTGGTCTTCATAGCTTGCAGGAAGACACTGGCTTGCTTTGAGATGCTGTAGCTCATGAATCCCAGTTACCAGCATGTCTGTTTGATATTACTATTTAAGTAGCCCCGTTGTACATAATAACATATCTTAGAGTGTAACAGATCACTTGTAACAAGTACATGTTATTTTTATTCCTTTTACAAATCTGCTGATTATGTATTTGACTAATCCATGTATATATGTAGTGAACCTTAAGCATGAAAAAGGAAGTGGTGAAAAAAATGCCTCCCAGAAGTCTCCAAAGCCCAAAACTAGATTTCATATCTGTAGTTTTGTCATACCATCAGTCCAAGAGCCAAAGATATTCAGTTTACAAGGTGCACATCTTCACC
Organism: Eutrigla gurnardus; assembly: GCF_963514095.1. Lineage (NCBI taxonomy): Eukaryota > Metazoa > Chordata > Actinopteri > Perciformes > Triglidae > Eutrigla > Eutrigla gurnardus. The sequence continues at coordinate 6,188,385 of NC_139920.1, forward strand.
AGACTTGGAACATGGCATTTGCTTGGCATTACTGCTGAATACATGACTAAAGTTATTTGAAAATATATTTTGAATCTATGGGGTGGGAACCACCTATTCATATGAATACATAACTCTAAGATTGCTGGTATGCTTTCTTTCCAATACCAGCTGGAAATGTGAATATGAGAGTGTGAATATGAGAGTGTGAATATGAGAGTGTGAATATGAGAGTGTGAATATGAGAGTGTGAATAGAAACAATGAAACTGTATCAGACATCTCAAAGTGTGTGCAGAACTATTGGTTGGCAAACATCCTGCCTACATTCTACCCAACCAACCGCAAGTCAAATTCTCAAGGCGTGACCTTTGACCCTGTGAACTATAGAAGAATCCTGAGCTCCACTCTTGAGAAATAAACGGGTTCTTACCTGGAGTCCCCTGCGCCTCAAAATACTCGAGTCATCCATGATTCTGTGAGCTCAGGTATCTCTTCCTTTTTGGTTTTCTTTTTACAAAGCTACAAAGTTCAGGCACTTTCCAGGTGGAGGAAGTTACATTACAGCCTCCTCCTATCTTTGTCCATCAACTGTCAACAAAAGGCCATGTCCTCCGAAAGCAGCCAAGCAAGTTATCCTGTAACTAAGAGAAATCCCTCTTTTCACAACAGTCCCCTGGGCTCATTTTCAGAGTCTGCAATAAGCTCTACAAGTCTTGTTTTCTCTCCAGTTGAGCAGACGTGTTTTGGTTCTTTGAAGAACATTCCTGTACGCACTTCAAAAGAGTTTTGGTGTCATAATGAGTGAGAGTTTCTTATTAAAGTGGATCAAAAATGAATATTCCATTCATCACTGTACTGAAGAAACGTTCAAAAAGAGAACTGAGAGGACACCATAGAGGAGAGAGTGTTTTGGCTCTGGATCAGAGACTCACTGCTCTGTTTTTCCTTCCTTTAGTGCGTTTGTTCCAGCTGGAGATGGAAGGTGCGGTCTGGATGTAAACGACTGAGGATCGTCCTCTCTGTAGCGCCGTCAGAGCACGTGTTGTTCGGGAGCTTGGCCTCTGTCGGCTGCTCTTCCATTCATCCGCTCAGCGCTGGACACACCCCTCCGCCTCGCGCTCAAACAGAGGTAACGAGAGAACACTCCAGCAATCAGCTCTTCCTCTCTGTTTCGACTTCCACCCTTAAGGCACTAGTCCAGAGGAGACCCCAGCTCCTCCATTATTCATGGACGACTTGCAATAGAAATTAATGATGACAATGGGGCCTCAGGGGATGGACGGAGGGGGGAGAAGAGGACTGAGGGCAGGCAAAACATCAATGGGGAAGGCACCAGCTTGCAGCCCTCTGGCTTAGCCGAGCCGTCCCGAACGAGGTCCCGGAATCGCTGCAAAAATACACGCAGCGAGCTGCCTTTCAAGAGTTTCTTTCAAACGGGGTGTCAGTCAGGAGTGTGTGGATTCATGAGTTTAGGAAAAAACAAATACGAGTTCCTTCAAACACTTTTTCTGTACGAGACAAGAAAAAGCAGCACAAAAACAAGGACAGACAGCGGCCACGCTTAAAGCTGCTGGACTCGCCTGGCGTTAGAGAGGAGACAGAAAACAAGAGGTTGTTTGTTTGCTAGCACTGGTCCACTGAGCGAGGAGGCACCTCGCATCCATCGCCATGCCAACCGGCCAGGCCAGATTCCAATCTGCTTAAAGCCAGCAGGAGCTCAGGGACTCCCACACACATGCACACACACAACTGTCGCCTCCACACACTCGTCAGCTCTTCATCGCCGCCGTCCTCGCCAGTGTCCTCTCCTGCATCTCTCAATCTCTGGTGTTGTTCCAAACGGCTGCAGGAAGGAAGAGAACGGGCAGAGCTGAGACTTCTGAGCGAGGAGGAGGAACGAGGGAGGAAGGACGGGTTGTTGTCCTCCCTCTGAGAGAACTGCAGATGTGGCCTCGGAGCGAGTCCCTTCCTTCCTCTCGTTCAGCTCTGAGAATCTCTCCGTCTCTTCTGTTGTTGCTTTCTTTGCTCTCTCTGATGTGTCAGTATGCTCACATGCTCTGACTCCTCCCCCGTCCTTTCATCACTCTCTCTCTGGCTCCCTCTCTCTCTCTACCTCGGTCGTCCTCTGCAGAGGCATGAGCAGAAGACAGAGACTTTTCTCGCAATGAATGGAGGAACGACGAGAGCTCCGCCTCCCCCTTCCTCCGCACTGTGCGTCCGCCGCCACAGCCTCGCTCTCATCAAAACAAGAGGGTGTGTTCTCACACACACACACACACACACACACACACACACACACACACACACACACACACACACACACACACACACACACACACACACACACACACACACACACACACACACACACACACACACACACACACACAGCAATCTGTGGTTCATCTTTTATTATTGTGTAGGATGAATTAATCATGAGCACACTGATCAGAGGCTTTAGGTGATTACTTATTCAACACTGTGAATTCAAGCGCAGGCAGGTCTCTTCTCTTATTCAACATACTCCATCTTCTCAAACATGATGACACGCAGACATCACGCCGAAACGTGCTCTTTGGACGTTAACACGCTGCTTAAACAGCCTCCACCACATTGTAAAACCTGGAAGCAGGGGTTTGCTCCCATTCAGCCACGAGGGCAGTCGGGGGAGAAAGCCCGGCGTTCCAGTTCATCCCAAATGTGATGGATGGGGTTGAAGGGCTCTGTGCAGACCAGCTTTGTGCACACGGGCAGTATCTTGTTTAAAGGGACCAACGCAAACTGGTGACACATAGTTGGAAGAACACCGTTGTCTAAAATATCTTTGTATGCAGCATAAGGATCCTCCGTTGGAAGAAGGAGACACCAACCAGGAAAACAGAGCCAGTTAAAAGGATTCACATACATTTGTGTCTCGTGGGGCAAAATACTGCAACATGATTACTTTGAATGTTGGGCTGTGACATGCATCACAATTTTAAGACGATTGATAATGACATGATATGATCAACTGAAATTAGGTTATCAATAAGGACAGTAGTTGCTAGTTGCAGAACCTTTTCCAGGGAAAATGAGAGAGATTTTGGAGTTGAATGTCATTAACGACCCATCTGAGGACAGATAGGAAGACAGATAATGCATAACAGGCTGTGTTGAAAACCAGGACACTATATATAACTGGTGAGACTCCTCTGCCATAAACGGATCAGACGGAGAGACAGAAAGGGAAAATGAGGACAGAAAAACAGATTTAAAAGGGAAATGGATGCAGGATGAATTGTCATGGTAGAGAGAAAAGAGAAGGCTGGTGTCCACCTACGCTCCACAGAGGGATATGCACTGATGACTCACCCAGAGAGACTCATTAATGAGGAGGGATGAAACGGCTGTTAAACTAAGGAAAACACCAGCACGAAGCAAATAAACACAAATAATCCCGTGAATAAATACTGATCCTGCAGTCAAACTTGTGCGTTTGTGCACCTTAAAAGTAAAGGCTCTCCAACAATTTCCGTATCCTACGACGTTGTGATACTTTGTGTCGCTCTGCAATTACTCTATCCAAACACTAGGCGGTGGTACCGAGCAGACCAATCAGATGTGTGGGAGAGACGGAGCAGGTCTGTTTCTTCTATATGCATCAACTGTGTCCGTCCAGCATAAGGTCCACCTATTGATGCACAGATCAGTATGTTCAGAATCTGCTCTCTTTGTGAGGAGAAACCAGACCCTGAGTAATGTAAGGGCCCCTCCCCTCTCTATCAGGCCCCCAGCTCCCGGTCAGAGCCTCTGTGTTAATGAGAGCAAAGGCCAAAAGGGGCCACAGAGAGGAATGTTCACACAGCCACAATGAGACTGACACCAGATTACTGACTGACTGGGTCGACTGACTGGCGCTTCACCGACTCCTTCTACAAACACACGGAGGCCCGGCTGAGGAGCTGCTTTGTTGGCTCTGAAATACTTCTCACATATGTTTTCTAATAGTAACAAATAATATTCATTTGACAAATGACATGAAGTGCACACTACAAGTGTTCATTGTGGCTCTCAGTTCCAAGTCGTTGGTTCCCCCTGAAGTCGTACATCTTTGACAGCTCACAAATAAAGATTCATTTATAAAAGGGCTCAGTAATGTTAACATAACAGCTGGTTACTGTCATTTTTAACAAATGCTCACAACTATCACGAAAAGTTTACTTTGTTGGGGGACTATATTCAGTGGTGGAGGAATCCTCATTTGGTGAGCATCTGAGGCCGAAGGAAGGTGGATTCAAAATAAACTACAATTTGTGTGTTCATCATAGTAATGAGGGAACATGTCTCCCAGCACAGCAATGTGAAAACAATGGAGGAACAACTACACACACATTTAGTGTTAGCGACCTTCACTGCTGGTTTTGTGGGTTCTCTTCACCGAGGGCTGATAGAATAGAATCAAGACAATGTTTGGCTTCTTTTCCCATGTATCCAATCATCATCATCATCATCATCATCATCATCATCATCATCATCATCACTGGGCGCTTGTAAATATAACTTGTAACTAATATATAGAGCTGTATGGTAAATTGGAAGCTTCAGAGCTTCATTCATACCATTAACATTCAGAATATTGTCATTAATAACTTACAGGAACGTTGCATAGCAATTCTCTCTCTCTCTCATACAACCACAATAACACACAACCATACTGCTGTCACTACTACTAATGCAAACTACTGACAACACTTGTCTTTCACTTAAGTTCACCTTTTACTCTTTTTACTCTCACGTTTACCACTTGATAAATGGAGACGATGAACCACTGGTATCTGCTGTATGTTTACCTTGACCAAAAGGAACAGGATTGTGTTACTTGTATCTAGCAACAGAAGGAGATACTGTGAAACACAAGAAGCTCAGAAACCAGAGGAGAGAAAACAGGAAGAAAGAGTGATGCTGAAAGAGAGAGAGGGATGAGAAAGGCTGTTTTCTCCTTCGTACACAACTAATTAAACCCAAAGCCTGTCCCTGCTCTGGTTTATGTCTCTGCTGGATTGTAAGTTAATTGAAGTGGTGGCCCCGGCTGTCCACGTCAACGATGAGGAACTGCCAGGAGCAGCATTTTCTTGCTCATATTTCTCTTAAAAAACCAAGACCAAGCCATGTTTCTTTGACCTTCCAACCTCCATGTTGGACCAGAGAAACCCTCAGCGCTCCGACAGTGGCAGGTCTGTTTTTAGCTGACGGCGTGAGGCTTGTTGAGCCCTGTCAAAGGCAGAGAACCACCTGACCTTCTGCTTTACACGAGCCTGCAGACACAGTGGAGGACGGACGCAAGATGTTTTCTCCAGATTCTTTTGGTCCATTACATCTCAGAAATACTGTTACAAAATGAAATAGCTGCTGGAGCGTGACTGCAACGCTAACATTAGAACTCATTAGAAAAACTAACTGCCATGTATCCTAAAATTGATTTATTAAATCCAGGTCAAACCTTAAAGGAAGCAATAAGTCGTGAAATTACAAAAAGCTTTGTGCTGCATAAGATACTTTTAGAATTTTAGAAGTGAGGAAGAGAAGAAGAGTTTACTGGTAACACCCAGCTTATTAATACAGTTTCAATTAAATATGCAAAGAAAGAGTCAGAGAGGCAAAACAAAATGGAATTAGCTGAACATGTGGACACACGCATTCCCTCAGACCCGTTGGGTTCATACAGACATCACATAACACGGAGTGATTTGTAGTGGCACTGAGAGTTCAGAAAGCCAAATGGTTGTTGAACCGTGGGCTGGCTGTAGTGTTGCATCCCTAGAGGCCATGGGCTGTGATGTCACCAGATGGATTGCAGACTGCCGTTTTGAAGCGTTGAGTTGGGTATTTGGTGAAGCTAAGTCCAACTGAACACTAACATTTCAGGCAAAAAAAGGTACACGTGAACTAACTGAAGACACACTATGAAAGGGTTAAATTTGTAAGACGGAAACACAGACCATTTCCAGACTCGACAACATCATGGTAGCGACCTGTCAATCACAAGGTAGCCCCGCCTTAAAACATACCCTGCTTTATGGTCTATTTGACTCTAAATAGACTTTATTTTCTAAATAAACATCATGCTGTATTGAAGAAGACTGTGAGCAGTGAGAAGCAGGGTCATTTCATCATAAACTTCTACACAGACTTCTTTTTGCAACCACGAGTCGCCCCCCGAAGGCCATGAGAAACAATGCAAGTCGAAGGCACTTCAGCTTGGCTTCACTCTTCAGAGCAGGAGGTTGCCGCCTGCTGCATTCACACAGTCATTGGAGCGTTGACAGTGGACACCCATACATCGCCATGTTATCGTTTCACATTCCAGAGCAGCATTGTGACATGACGATATGGAAACATATGACCTCTGACTTGAAGAGAGCCTGATAGAAAGGATCATATTTTATTTTCTGTGTGCTTTTTTGAGTATTTATGTTCTGATCGTTTTAGTCCGTGCCTCCGATGATGATGATGATGATGATGATTATAATAATAAGAATAAGAATAACTATAATAATAATAACTTAAATGTATACAGCACATTTCAAGGAACACAATGAGACAGAAATAAGGAGTGATGACTTCAAGTCCATAAGTCGTTGTGAACAGGTGGGTTTTTACAAATATAAGACTGACGGTGAAGTTTTGACCTGATGTCCTTCCAGTACATTCTGTAACACAGTGGGAACGCAGGTCATTTCTTATTTACAGCTTCATGAATATGGATGTGGATCTAAAAATGACCCTTCCTTTTGCTGCATCTCTTATATGTTATATTGTTGTGTTTGTTTGTTTTATGGAACCCTCCTTAATAACAAATTAGTGACCCAGACCCAAACCACAGATGTTGCACACTAACTCACATCCACCCACGTGGTTCATCCAGTCGAGTCACACATGCAAATGAAAACGTTATTTGTGCAAGCAAATGCACACACGCGCACACAAAGGCTGGCCGTCATCTGCATTGTGTAATAAAGAAGCAGAGATAAAGAGCTCCTGTTTGTGGGACTTCATTCATCAGCTTGATGAGCCGCTCTACTGTTCATGTGACTGTCCTGCAGCCAGCTGGCCGTCCGTCTGGACGACAGCCGGCTCCCTCCCTAACACCGTGTGTGTTCAGACACACTGGACCTGAGCAAGCAGCGGGCTGAGATGAGGTTCGGGGTGATAATGGCCGTGTTAGGAACAGGTACCAACAGCTGTCAAGTATAAAGATGAATAAGTAAATGAAAGTCTTTGAGACAGAGAGAGAGGTCTGAAGAGGGAAATGAGGAGGCTTGTGTATGGAGATGACAGCTGAGTGTGTGTGTTTCAGCATTATGCTGACAGGTTGCTCGCTGCTCTGTCTGCACATTGTGCTGACGGTGTGTTTGAATGTGTTTGTCAGCCTCCTCTGACAAGATCAGCCAGGATAAATTAAACATGACGGTGTTTGTTACAGACCAACGAAGCCCTGATGGGAACGCTTCGTTAGCCAAGTCCATCCACGACAGGAGAGGGAGGTGGAATCCTTGAAGAAAAAGCTAAATCAACGTGTGCTCCTCTCTCCATCTCAGAGTGGAAAGAACTTTGACCTCATATAATCACAAGCCTCAGAAATCACTTCCCGCCGGTCCCACTGCTTCCTCTCAGCAAGACACTTCTTTATCATCCAGTAACGGCTGCTCTGCTCCATTAATGAGGCTGGACATGCACAGGAGAACAAGAGGAAGACTCCTTAAGTGCTTTTGGAAGAAGCCAAGTGTCATGGGAACTGAATGTATTCTAGAAGACTTTAAACCAAAAGGTTTCACTTCGTTTGTGTTGAACTATAACCTTTCCATTAACTTTAAGGTGCTGCAAAGCTTTGATTGAACGTGTCTACTCAACGCAGGGAAGCAGAAGTGGACTCCAGGGTGTGTCTGTGACATCACCGTGACCATATCACAGCCTCGAGGGCGTACGCCTACCAACCATGTTGCAGTTTACAGGTAATTCAAAAATGTTATCACCTCGTAATTTTGTATAATTTTAATTATTATAGCATTTGAATTCTTGAGGTCACAGTGAAATTTGAATCAGCTCATCTTTGAGACATCTGTGCCAACACACGTATCACGTTCACAATAATGGGGTCACAGTGACCTTGACCTTTGACCACCAAATTCCAATAAATTGTGTCTTTGGGTGCAGGTGAAGGTTTTTGCCAAATCTGAAGAAATTCCCTCTTGGCGTTCCTGAGATATTGTGTTCATGAGAATGGACCGGATGGACAGACGGACCCCCGACACATAATCTCCAGCCACGGCTGTCACGGGAGCAGAGGTCAAACAATGTACCTGCCAAAAGAAACTTCATGTTTACTAAGAAGGATTACACAAGCCAAGCAAGCTTAACGCTGCAGCTAATTGATTTCTGTATCGTCCACTAATGAAGGGACACCAACTGCACAAACTGTGAAAAATAAATAAATAAATGAGATGACAGAATCATTCTAGATATGATCTAGATAAGACTAACAGAGTTAGCATTTGCAACCTGCGTAACTCATTCCTTTCATCAGACTCATCTGCATTTCTGACTGAGTGTATTGTCTGTGTTTCAGTCATCTCATCAGTTGAGGACATTCCTATGAACTGAACAACATTCATTCGTGTCTGTCTGCAGATCCAAAACTTCTGAATCAGATGACAGGATGCAAAAACTACCTGCTTTAATGAGTCAAAGCAAAAGGAACCGTCGGCTAAATTCTCCACATTATGAATGCACAACATGAAGTGTTGACATAGGTTTAATTTTCTCTGCCTTTGCTGTGCCCCCAAAAAGACATGTTATCTCCCCTCTCACTCTGCTGCTTAAAGCCATGTAAAGAAGGCTGGGCTCCCATTTTTAGTAACGTGGAGATGGAGGCACCACTTTCTGTGATGGAGCTCCAACCAGATCAAAGCCTTAAGAGAAGAAGAGAGGGGGGAGTGGGAAATGAAGAGGAAGAGGAGGGAGGGAGGGAGGGAGGGAGGGAGGGAAGAAAGGACACAGCGTTGCATAAAGCTTTTTCCCCATCGGAGGGGGGTTGATAAGAAAATGCTGAGTAAGCCGGAACGAGCTTTACACAGTGATGGGGAGAGAGGGCTGGAGGAATAGAGAACAGGGGGGGAAGGGAGAGAGACACAGAGAGACAGGAGAGAGAGAGAGAGAGAGACGAGACAGAGAGAGAGGGAGACAGGAGAGAGAGAGAGGAGAGAGAGAGAGAGAGAGAGAGAGACAGAGAGAGGAGAGAGGAGGACAGGGAGAGGAGTGAGAGTGAGAGGGGGAAATGGGCAAAAAAGAGTGTAGAGAGACTAACAGGAGGACAAACAGTGAAGACAGAGACTAATCTTGTGTCCCATCTCTTCCCTTCACCCTCCACTTTTCCTCACTTTTATGATTTCACTGTCCTTTTACTAAACAATTATTCAGCTATTTCTCAGTCCTGAAATCAGCAGCAATTCTGTTCTCAATTCAGTTTTAGATCTGGTTTCAGGGATATAAACTACTATGTTGCTCAGTGCTGGTGTATATACATTATATATGCATACATACATATATACCAAGCATCTAGGCATGCAGACTGTTTCTACAAACATGTGTGAAAGAATGGGTCGCTCTCAGGAGCTCAGTGAATTCCAGCGTGGTACTGGTGATAGGATGCCACCTGTGCAACAAGTCCAGTCATGAAATGTCTTCGCTCCTAAATATTCCACAGTCAACTGTCAGTGGGATTAGAACAAAGTGGAAGAGACAGCAACTCAGCCAAGAAGTGGTAGACCACGTAAAATGACGGAGCGGGGTCAGCGGATGCTGAGGCACATAGTGCACAGAGGTCAGCAACTTTCTGCAGAGTCAATCACTACAGACCTCCAAACCTCATGTGGCCTTCAGATTAGCTCAAGAACAGCGTAGAGAGCTTCATGGAATGGGTTTCCATGGCGATCAGCTACATCCAAGCCATACATCAGCAAGTGCGATGCAAAGCGTCAGGAACAGTTTGGGGGTGGCCCTTCCTGTTTCAACATGACTGTGACCACTTAAGTTCATACCGGTATGCGAGTCAAGGCAGGTGAGCGTATACTTTTGGCAATATGGTGTATGTTTGAACATGAATTAGGTTGACACTTAAAACTGTAGTATTTCTATCATCCTTCCACCATGCACACGTGTAAAAAGTAGATTAGAAAACTGGTTACGTGTCTTAAAGAAATCGGCTTTCTCCAGGAGAAACAATTTCTCTTAAGTCTTAGCGAAACCCGGCTCTTGACATGCGTGTAAACCCACTGAATGAAAGTTTCCTATTCTGCCTCCAACTACTCTTTTCAGAGTTCTATACAGCAGCTCTGCCGCAGTCAAGTGGGGTCTTATCACAGAGAGAAGTGGAAGTCTGGTGTGAGCCGTCCGACCAGGGTTGGGGCTTAACTTCACTATTTCTTCTGTCAGGGGAAAGAGGGCTATTGGGAAGCAAGCTCTTGACAATATAGGCACACACACACACACACACACACACACACACACACACACACACACACACACACACACACACACACACACACACACACACACACACACACACACACACACACACACACACAGAGCTTATTTTAAAGAGTCAAATCTCTCTGAACACTACTCTGAGCTGATCTCTATCTCGTAGACTCGTTGGATTTAATATTTAACTAGCGGGTGGAAAAGTTCACGCTCATGAAAGTGTAAAATCTGCGTTTGAGTTCAAAATCAGTTCAAAAGACAGCTGGCGACAGAGTTAGCGCTGGTCAGCTTATTGTCCGTTCAGCCGAGCCACACAACAACAAACAGTGATTGAAAGCGAGGCTGCTGTTGCTCCGTCCTCCTTCCTTCCTCAGCAGACAGCGAGCTTTGATCAACCACAGGCAGACACGCAGCAGAGACCTGGAGTTTGCTCCAAGACCTTGAGCAAAGAAAAGATGTACCGTGCAACACAAAACTGACAATGAGCCAATGCATTTGCAGAATAGCTCAGACTGCTGAGGCTGTGCAGACAGATTCACCTCAGACTTGTTGAGGTAGGCTGACTGAAAAGCAAAGGCCAGTTAAATTAACTTTTACGTCCAGTACGTTTTGGAAAGATGTTTCACACAAAAGATCTATTTTCTCTCTTGTCATCATCATCTCAAACTGAGTCATCGTGAGCGGACTGAAAACAAAAGTCTATCATGTCTTTTCTTTGGGAAGAATGAAGCTTGGGCATGACCTCTTCTGGGGAAACAGAGACATTAAATGAGAGGAGCTACATGTGAAAGGACTGATGGCACTAGTGCTTGCCGTCCCAGGAGGCAGTGTACAACCCAGATCATACACACAAATCAAATAATACTGCGGATATAATCTCACTAACTCAATATAGTTTGCTTTTTTTCTTCTTGCATCTCTTTTCGGAAAAGGTCAATGTTTTTTTATTATCAGATTACTGACATAAACACATGATTGTACTCGGTGTAGTCTAATATACAGCGAGGTGAAGACTCACATGTTTCATATCACGTACTCAGACTGTGTGTGTTCTGTATACAGGAGATAACGGCAGCTAACGATATGGAAACAGAGAGCAGAGTGCAAACACAACATAAGGGTTTTATTAAAAGGATGATTTTCTGTGGCTCGCAGGCACAAAGACGAGGAGGAGCAGAACGACGAGAAACAACGGCAGAAAGAGAGGGAGGGGGAGCGTTGGATGGAAAGACAATTCAATTTCCTCTCGGTCATCAGAGACGGGAGCGATACGGTCAGAAGTGGATTACCTCATCCCAAAGACAGCGAGACAGGGTTGGACTGTCTCTGTTAATGTGAGTAGGATGCAGGACGCTACAGTGTAATGCTCCACTGGAGTCCAGGTTAAACACGGGAGGGTATGAAGAGCTCCTGTCCCGATTAACCTGGCCCAAATCACTGTCTATCAATATTATCCAGACTATCATCAAAATATGCTTCAAACGTAAATCACATTGCAATCATTTTACCTCACATTTCTTTGACAAGAAACACATTTTGAATGCATCACAGATAGATACACTCTTAGAAATCACCAGCATTTCACAATTTATAACAGTATTATTTTACATTAACTTGTTGTAATTTAGTTCCCCTGTAATATGCCAATGAATAACTGTCAAAACTACAGTATCTTTGGATTTTAAGCATTTAACTCTAATTTTACAGTAAAATCCTGCAATCAAAAAACCCTGTTATATCACAACTAGGTCTGTAATATCACAGCAACACAGTAGGATTTCACAGCATTCAACAGTATTATTACAGTGAAATACTGTATTGAACTATACCCTGGGAAGTCACATGACATAACCGAACTTGGTTTGAACTGAAGGCGCGGCGGTTTCCCTCTTCTCATCCCGGCTGAATGGAGAAGGTGAGCAGCATGGATAACTCTGTTTGCAGCACTTACACCCATGTTGTTGTAATATGATAATAATATTTACTTTCACATGAACGTTTATCGCATGACACAGTTCATATTTTGTTAGCAAGTACCCGAAATTGTTCTCTCACAGCATTTGCTAAGAGCAGTAGTAATAATACTAGCTAGCAAAAGACTGCTAGTACCATTAGCAACGATTTGCTACGTGAGACAAATCGAATAAGAAGAGAGAGAAATAAGAAGGAAAATGAACGGGAAAGTAAGTGAAAAAGTTTAAAGTACTTTTCAATGTGCCCCAGGTTTGATTTGAAGCTGAACTAGAGGATGCTGGTCAGTAGCCGGCCGTTGTTTCCACTCGGATGTCTTTTCGTTCCGGTCTGTTCTGGGTGAGCGCGTGCCGCGGTACATGGAAGTGTTTGCTGCATATTAGCGTAACGTCGCCGTCACTCTATTCTCCTCTCATGAGTGGTCTTTCCACACCGAGACACTGGTTTTCCCCGTGTTAGCCGAAGATAACACACCAGCATCCTCCAGTTCAGCTTCATATCAAACCTGGGGCTACATGGTCTAACCATAACATTGAAAAGTACATGTAGCGACATGAAACACAAACCTTTTCACTTACTTTCCCGTTTGTTTTCTTCTTATTTCTCCCTCTTCTTGGTGGGGGGCAAGACTGCAATATCAATGATAATAATAATAATAATAATAATAATAATAATAATAATAATAATAATAATAATAATAATAAATAATTGTAAATGCAATTTATATTGAGTGAGCAACCTCAAAGTGCTACAGAAAAGAAGAACACAGGGCTACCACTATTATTACCTATAAAAAAAAAGAAGAAAAAAAAATGCACCACAATGTTTCCACTGTAAATACAGAAAACACACGGGACTGCAAATTCATATGTATAGGCAGCATAGGTTGTACCTGCAGGCTGCTGGGCCTATCCCGCCTGACACATCCTTGAAATGTCTACTTGAGGCTTGTGCATTTAAGTGTGACACTTTGGCCTCTCTTATTAAGCATTTGAAGACGCACATAAGGGGAGGAATGGAAGCTAGATGTCCATTTAGAGGTTGTGATTTCACGTTCACACACATGATGACTTTTGCTTCACATATTCCAGGAAACATAGGTGTGCAGAGGATTCAGTCTTAGATGAAGTCTATTGCTACAGAGCCATTGCCAGGACCCAGTCATTCATATTCAGAAGCTGCTGGGGAACATAATGAACCACAAACGCCATTAGCTGTGGACGAAAACCTATTTTTACAGAACTTTACACTTTTCTACTTGAAATTGCAATCTTACCAGCAAGCACCATACAAACCATTATTGATGGCTTTCAGAGTGAACTTGGCCTGTCCAATTCCCTTAATATTCTGAGTGAGAAACTGAAAGAACTCAGAATCCCTCAGGCCACTATAAGCAGCATCATTGAGGAAATTAACAAAGATGATCTTCTCACACTTTAACAGGGGAAGGCTACAGATGCAAAGAGGAGTCTTTTAACTATATTCATCCCGTGCCTTTGCTCTTGGGCAATGATGAAAATGACAAAGAATGTTTTGCTCAGTGTGTTCCTATACATGAGACATTGGTGACACTGTTGAAAAATGAGTCTTTACGTGAACAGTATAACACGTTTGCAGCCATCTACTGATGCTGTCTATCAGGATGTCAAGGACGGAGAAGGATTTCAAAGTACTCCAATGTTGAAAGCCGACCCTTCCTCACTTGGTTTGATGCCGAACAAAGATTCTTTTGAGGTTGTCAACCCCCTGGGCTCAGGGACTTTAAGTGTTTTAGGGTAAATAAGGTTTTTGCTCCCCTGATTGAGGACCTCAAAATTCCATGAATAACCCTGAAAACAATACAAAGCATACTTTTCTCTTGACTAATGTGACACTTTGACAGACCCTTTTCACAGCAAGCATGTTGCGGTGTCAATAGTGTAGTAAACACAGGTGTAATTAACTGTGATTATGGCCTTGTTCCATTTAGGATTTAGCTGAGCCAGGGTGCTGATATTGTGCATAGTGGCTCTCTGGCATGGCTGTGACACATTCATTACCTTGACCTTAATTGATTTGATAAAATACACCTGTGCTTACAACACTATGACACTGCAACATGACTTCTGTGGGATGGGTCTATTTAGACAGATAACAGGGAATCAAACTGTTGACCCTTCAGTCATGAGACGACCTGCTCCAACTTCTGAGCTATAATAGTATAGTTACCCTGTGATGCCCACTCCTAGGTGTGTGAGGTGGGGCCCAGCAGATTTGCCAGAGGGGGAGACCGATGCAACGTTGGAGAATATGAAGAGGAATCTGCTGAACATCTACTCAGGCATGCAATCTACTGTCTTCTTGAGTCATTTTGTTTAATGCAAAGTTGGGTGACTTTAGTAATTGGTCAAGATCTGAACACTGTGTGTGTGTGGGGCGGCTACTAGACTAAATTGTTACTTGGGTACTAACAATACATTTGTATGTGTGTATACACAGAGGAAGGAATGAGTGGGGCAGAGAGAGCAGAACCAATGATGAAAAAGACGTACTTCATCCTGCGGAAATACCTGGAAGTACCTGCCGCAGCGATGTCCCAGATCAAACTGGAGTGGCCGTTTCTCTTCTCTCAGAAATGTCTATTCTCACACCTTGGCCTCCTGACGGACGTCGATGTCCTTCAATAACTACAGGAGGCAATAAGTCGATGTGGACAGACCATCCTGGATTACTGTGCAACACCGTGATGTTCTGGCCTGCTATGATCCAGACTCTGACAAGGCTGCCTGCATCCTGCTGCTCCTTATGTCGTTCTTCAAAGAGCCGAAGGAGAATTTGATGCTTGAAGTTGATGTACGATTTTGTATTGAAATATTTAAAATGCAAAATGAGTGATTACATTAGATGCCATTTATTACCTTGTATGATTCACAACCTCTGACCAATGAACAATATTTATCCTTTAATGTTAAATCCATGCTATTGTGTGTTACTATGTTACAGCCATCACTGCTGTGGACATTAGTACTCCAGAACGCCCCATCACCCCCTGCTTGATCATTCAAGGTAATGTTACTTGGATCCTAGTACCAACATTACTAACTCACTATTTTGTTTTGATTCTAGAAATCTACATCACCACAATAAATAATAATAATAATGATAACAAATTACATTTGTATAGCCCTTTGTATCTGAATGAGATCTTAAAAGTGAAACTATCTTTGCTTATTAACAGGTGCTTCCTGGGCATCAATCCTGGAAGAGGCTCAAAGACCAAGAAGCGGACAATGAACCCTCATGTTAGCGCACTTTTGAGGAAACCTATTGACTTTGAGTGGGCATTATAGTGCGAGTAGTTCCTTTTCTGCTTTTTTAAGACTACTTTGCACTACAAGATTTTTGCACAGCGCTGTTGCATGTGGATTTAATTCTAATGTTTTTAGACTGAGAGGACTCACCCCTTCATCACTCTCTCCCTTCCTCTCTTACCTTGCCATGTAGGCCTCATTCCCATCCTCCTACTGTTATTGTGACACAGCTCGAATGGTTGAATTGTGACACAGGTAGTTGAATTGCAAGTTTCTGCACAATTTCTCTGCATTTTAAGATGGCTTTGGAAAAATTATGACTAGGAAGTTGAATTTCTTGGCATTTGCTGTATGTTGAAACATATTTATTTGTTCATAAATATACCATCGGGCTAACATTGACTTAACCTCAGAGTTGCTTGTTGTACTGTGAAAGTAATGCACTGTCAACTTGTGCATTATTTTCACAGTACACATTGTAAATGTACTGTATTATCGCAGTAATTGCTTTGCCATAGAAGCTGTAAAGTTACAGTATACAGTTGTGCTTTTACAACAATGCATTGTAATATCACTATGTGAAATTACAGTAAATTGCTGTGACTATATTGCACAGTATATTGCTGTAATCCTTACTGTGAAAGTCATGCAGAACTTATCCAATTATTAATTGTGAATTCCCAGTGAAAAATTTTGCAGTGTTTTTTTGTGTGAAGATTGTAAAGGATAAAGAAAATGTCTAAATAACATTTTACAGCTCCTGTGGCTAGTGTAACTTTCAGGCTCTGATAAACGGTGAACTCTTTAGCTTGTAGATCCACTGTATTATGTGTGGTCTTGAATGCGACTGCGGATGCAATCTGTTTGTAAAGATCAAAGTGCACGGTCGTATCCTCTGATTTTTTAACTTCTTCAAAATCAAAACCGTTGGTCTTTGCTTTCCTGCTGCTGCCAAAGTATGTTATCATAATTTCCTTTTAATGTCCAGAACTGTCTTTGCTTTTAATCAATCTCTACTGTGAGAATGAATGGTGTTGGCCATCCAGCTGCTGATTTGTTTGGGGCTCATTCACATTCCTTTTATACATTTTGGCTTGCCAATCCAATAAATAAGCCGTTGGCTGAAGATGAAAAGAATGCTTTGAGGAGCGAGGTGAGCGAGGACAACAGATGACCGTGGGGAGCAAATGGAGGCCGACAAGCAGCATCGATGATTAACACACACCACTGAAAAGTCTCTAACAGCAGCCATGGAAAATATGTTTATTGTGTGATGTTCTACCACGACTAAAGCTGGCAGTCTGTTTGATGCACTTCAAGGTTTCCCACTGGAAGGACTATAACTCCATTCATCCACTAATGGAACTCAAAGTACTGGATGGCATTTTAAACCATCAGGAAAGGACAGGATATGGTTTATAAAAAACCCTTTACAACCGATGTTATCAAAAACATGTGCATGCATGTTGGAAACATGGTGTTTTGTGCCAGCCATCCAAAGGAGTTAGCAAACTTTAAACATTGAATTAAAAATGGAAACAGCATCAAAGTGTCTGGTTGTTTCACGTTGGGTTGTCAGAATCAACATTTCAACAGCGGACCAACTTCTACAGAATTCAATCAAATCTGAACACAGACATGAAAAACACATTGATATCAATCAGTGTGACATACACTTCCCGAGGACATCATTATCTCTTATGTCCATCACTAAAAAAGGACCTTCAATCGTAGAGAAGCCCAGAATACCCTGAGCAATCTGAGCTTTGATGTCTGTCCTGCTGCTGTGATCTGCATCCTCTCTGAGCTTTTCTACCTCATGGCCAACGTCTGAACCCCCAACCACACCCTAACCCTCACTTCACCTCACCATTCAGACGCAGAGCACCGTGGCCCGGGGAGACTCCGTCACGTCTCTCTCATACTGAATCACAAGAGCCAAAACACATTCTGCCACTGTGGACTTCAGGGAATGTGTGAAAAACACGCACAAAAGGAATTCCCACCTGTGCTTGTTGTACACGTCTTCTCCTGCTGCTGTCGTGCATTTATCACCTCTGTGCTGCTGCTGCAGGAAAACAAGGCCTGCTTCGTTTGAAGTCAATATGTTTTGGTGCCAAAGAAATGTGCCCCGTTACCAAAGTACTTAAAGCTGGCACCAAATCTCATAATTCATAATTAAACGTTCATAATTACTTAAATATTATACATGTTTTTGACTTTAAAGTCTTCTGGTTAAAATGTAAAGATGTTACAAGTAGCAGCAGCAAGGAGTAAAGAAAGGGGACGTTTCAAGAAGAAGGTGGATCAGGTGAAATTAGGGTTGCACGGTATACCGGTACTAATATGGTACCGGGGTACTGAGGCATTTAAAACGGTACTATATTGCATTTGGACGGGACCCTAACCCTAACCCTTGCAGCGCCGCCGGCAGCGCCCGCAACAGCGCGGCGAACTCGCCATGTGACGTCACCGCGTTGTAACTACAGCTGAGAGGACGAGGAGCGAGCCGGAGCTTTGGGAGAAAAAAAGAAAAAGCAAGCAAACCGGAGGAAACAGTTAGCAAGTTAGCGAGCAGCGTGGACTGGAGCAACAAACGGAGCAAAGCTTGGAGAGAGAGAGAGAGAGGGAGGGAGGGGGGGAGAGAGAGAGGAGCACGGAGAGGAGACTGGCTGCTGCAACCGTCACCACGCCACAACTTGTGGACAAACCAGGGGCGTGAAGTGCGATATAGCCGTACTTTAGCTAAAAACAAATGTGCAAGGCGAGGCAGTTAACGCCGATGCACCACTGTGTAAACGGTGTTTAATCAACATGCATGGCTAACGGCGGAAATACCTCCGACTTAAAGGACAAGCACCCAGACCTGCACACTGAACTCAGGGAACGACAGGTCATTTACTCAGGAAGAAAAGCCACATTCAGTGCTAAAAGCAAGCGCTACCCCCTTCACTCTTAACAAAAGTAGCTCTGGAAGAAAAAGCTGGTTTATTATTATTATTATATTTTATATTATGTTATTGTATTTATATTTCACAGTGATTTTTAAACTGTTTGCCATACATGTAGCCATGCAGATTTACAATAAATCTGAAGTGGTCCCTTACTTTTTTTTTTCCAGAGCTGTAAAATGCATACATGCATTATTTTAAAATTGTGTGCATTAGAAAAGCTTGTCTTTGTGGTATTTCATTTTATTTACTGATTAATGTGTTATTGTTCTAAGATTTTCTATTAAAATAAAGTCAGTAATGACATTAGTTGCATTCTCTTTTTATTTGAAAAAGTATCGAAAAGTACCGAAATACATGTTGGTACCGGTACCGGTACCGGTACCAACATGTTGGTATCGTGACAACACTAGGTGAAATTAAGTAATATTTTAAAGGTCTAATGTGTAGGATTTGCAGGCATCTAGCTGTAGATTGCAGCTTGCAAACAGTTGAAACAGTCCTCCCGTGTGTCGATGGTCAGTGTTTGGTTTGTCTGTTTTGTGCTGCAGGAGAAAAATGGCCACGTCCCTGAAGAGGACTCGCTCTGTATGTAGATGGAAACGGCTCATTCTAAGGTAACCAAAACACAACAGGTCTTATTTATACAGAGAAGTAAACATACTTCCTGAAGAGAAGCTTTCTGTGAAGTATAAATAGTGAGCAGGTCAAATATTGAGCTAGGTAGTCAACAATAACCGGATGTGGAGTGAGGGCTAAGGATTAATGCTACATTTTAAAAATAGGTCATGTTGAAAGTGGAGTTAAGTTATTGGATACAAGCTAAGCTACGCTAACTTTAACACTGAGTTAGGTCAGAGTTGCAGTAATGAGAAACCAGCACATCAATGATATTTCTTTCTCTGACTTCCACTTCCACACATGACTAGTGTCCGCTCACCAAGGTGACAGCAGTCAGCCCGGGCAGGTTTTACCCTGCTGACAGACTGTGGTTACTCCAGACCACGAGGGAGTCGGCCAGGATGTCCTTGGATGCTGGGAACTGATCCGTATATAGGTCGCTATTGATTAGGAGAAGGAGTGATCGATGCTGAGTGCAATTCTCTGGGGAAACGCCATACAAACACACTCTGTACAAGCTGCAGTGGTCATATGACATTAGCAGTGTGTTACTGAGCAAAAAGAGGGAGATACACACACACACACACACACACACACACACACACACACACACACACACACACACACACACACACACACACACGTACAGGCAAGGTCAGTTCTCTTTACATAAGCTAGTGTGAATGATGGAACGGAGCAGATTCATGGAGCCACTGCTAAGAAATGAATGCTTAAGTTCACAGTATAGTACAAACTAAATAGGAGGTATTCGCAGACGAACAATGACATGTTTGCAAAAACTCAGAAATGTCTTCTTCTTATTGGTTTTAAACATGACCATGAGTATGACTCTGTTTAAGAGAAGTTTTAATCGTGTTTTTCTGACTTGCAGCAGCTCCATCTGGCATGGATGCTGTTATGTAAACAACCAGGGCTGTAAACTAGCGGTCGCCACTCGCCAAATGCAACTAAAATATTCCCCTGGCGACTTAATTTTGGAGGGATACATGCCACTGGGGCGGGTAAATGTTTGGCCCGATAGTCGTGCTCTTGCAATAAATTATGCATGATATAACAAAACATTGTAGTAGCTGTAAACTGATCAATTAGGACGGTAGCAAACGTCAAGCTAGACCGGTGATTTGTTGTGTGTCACACTGAAGTAGCTCCCCCGTCACCGCTGTAGAAAATAGTTCCCCAGAAGCAACGTAGCGTGCGCGTCACCGCTCTTTAAAAGTTTGGCGCAGTGAGTGTGATTCACACCGGCCGCGGAAGCGCTGCGAATAGGCGCGGCCGTCCCGCGCCGTGAAGCGATCGTTTCGGCGTCTGCTCTTTTTTTTTAGCTCTATTTTTTTTGCGTGCCGCGAGCGAACGCGTCAATTCTGGCAGTAAATCACACAAAGAAACACGAAACGATCCGGTCAATTTTCAAAATAAAAGCAATTTTCAAAATAAAATACCGCGATTGACAAATGCGATCATATTTGTGTATCTCAACTTGCACTGGGAAACAGGAAGAGAAAATACATTTAATAAATGTGAAGAGTAGATGAACAAATATGCGTATTTCAACAGTATATCTGCACTACCATTCTCTCTCTCTCTCTCTCTCTCTCTCTCTCTCTCTCTGTCTCAGTTCTGATGAGTAATTAATGAGTGTTTCCTTTGTCACAGTTTTGCACTGTTAAAGTTTTCAATTTGCAATGTTTGAGATGAAATGAATGAAATTCAATTAATAATATTAAAATGTATTTCTAAATAATACTTTGGCCTCTTTTCTAAGCATGTACTGCTCTATAATACTGTTATCTCAATGAAAAGTACTGAAACAGATGTATATGCAACAAAAAGAGGCAATTTATTATTTGTCCGGTAAAAAATTTACTTGGCCGGTAGGTTCTTTCATCTACCGGTCCCCTTGGCAGGTGAGCCAAAAAGTTAGTTTACAGCCCTGTAAACAACTATTCCTGTTTCTGTGAGAAAACATGTTTTTTTATTTCCATTTCATAAGAATGAAATGTGCCTCTTCAGTCTGTCCTCTCTATCAGGCACCCGTCACTCTATGAGACTCACAGCTCTAAGAGATGAATATTTTACCTTAAGTGTCCTTCAAGTGGCATTTAAATGACTACTTGTGGATTCAGGACACTTTGGTGCGTCTGCCGTGTGCACGGGTTGAAGCAAACAAGCTGCGACAGAGTCCTTTCTGAAATCTCCCAAAGGAGGACTTCTGTGGTGCAGCTCGATGTGGCACAAAGGAACAAAGGACCATCTATGTGTAATGACAACCGCAGGAGCTGGACTCAATGGGCCTCCTCATCTCCACCTGATGAACCTACAATCTGGACCTGGACACATTAGCTGGACAATGACAGCTGATCAAAGCTGTACACAAACTGCTATTAATGAGCCTGCTTGTTACCTCAATTGTGTCTGTATGCATGTTGCTTTACAAATTCACGCCGCTTAAGCACAGCCCCTTAAAATCTGTACATCTCACTGCATAGAACTCCTTCTAGAGGACAAGAAATCAAAATCACTTCTTAATAGGAAGTTATAAGAAGTGACGATGAAGATGTATCTAATATTAACTCACAGCAAGACATAAATGCAGCAGAGCTGACAACAGGGGGGTCCTGCTGTGATAATGGTAGAAGAACGACTGCCGAGTAATGAAGTCAGCATCGGTGCTGATACTCATCTACTGAATCACAGATTGAGGTGCATTCCAATTAGTTCTCCTTTTTAGAAGAAGACCTCACCTGTAGCTTTTTTGGTGGGCACTTTTTGTTTGTTGTTAAAGCCAACTTTCCTTCCAGACTGAAGTATTTCACTACAACATGTTCAAGACTAAATAAGGGACAGTCAATGTAAAACAAACACATTTTACATAATAAAAGGTCTTTTCACACCAGAAAGCCAACAAGGTTGTGTTTTTTGTGGATTGTATACATTAACACATCATGGGGGGGATTTCACACCTGTGATTTTGGTTTGGATCAAACTAAAAACTCCAAAAGTCTGAACCCAACGAGGTCAAACACAACCTTGGTGACGCTTGTAGTTTCTTTGGTGAGATAGCATCAGTGACTTTCTGATTCTTTTCACAAAACACGCGGCATCAGAGACACGTACCCACACTCAGCAGGCGTTTCATCTAACAACTAATACCTCCAGTAGGGATCAATGATGCAGTGTGACAGATGGCACAGGGAACAGATCCACAGAGGAGGAAGGAGACAGACGGGGAGGCCAAGGAATACTTGGAGGAAGAAGCAGAAACCGGATCGTCTCCTAAACTCATTTGGTCGATTGAGATCACATATCAGCCCAATCTGACTGACCCCAGATCTGTGTCTGTAAATGGAGACCAGGGCTGCAGTAAGAGCTTTAAATCACTGGTCATGGTCCGGGACTGCAACTATTACACAGGCCGACTTCAACTGGGAGGCACCTGGCTAAACAGAGACAAAGCAAGTCAAGAGAGAGACGAGGATGGTAGCAGGAGGAAAGAGAAGCGATGGGAAGTGTTGCGTGTGCTGTAACCCAGTTAGTGTGATTGATGTTGGACATTAGCTTTCAGACCAGAGGAGACTGGTGGGTCGGATCAGACCTAAAACTATACATCACCTCACTACAGAATGGCTCTGCCCCGCTCCATTAGAGAGCCAATAGCTCACTCTCCTAATTAACGACCAGTCGTGGACGTGTGTGCGTGCTTACAAGACAAAAAGCAGGGGGGTAATAACACTAAGTAATGCAGGATTCATAATAAGCCACCAAGCTGCCAATAATCCCCCTGCAGAGTTTACTGTGAGTGCTTCAATTTATCTTGCATATGTTTTTACACAGAAGAACAAGAGATCCACCTCTAACTCCCCCATATTGTGTTTGGAGCAGAGATCCAGTGATTCTACTTCTCTGAAGACATATTTCTATCTCTTTATGGTGAACATGTTTTTATTTATCTGGAACTACAAACATTTACGAGAACGAGTCTAACTGATTAGTCGATTAAATGAGTCCATCAAGAGAGATTAATTAGCTACAATTTAAATAACTGTTGAAGTCAAGCCTATTATCTGCACCCATAATGCTCAGCAACTCCTGAGACAGATAGAAACAAAAACTGGAATTTCTCAAGTTAACCGGAGGCAGATAAGAAGCAGTCACAGAGAACTGACAAAAGAGTCAGACCTCCCTGCTGATATCTGTGGGGTACCAAGCACTGTGTGTGTGTGTGTGTGTGTGTGTGTGTGTGTGTGTGTGTGTGTGTGTGTGTGGTTGTAGTTACACAGAGACCTCATGTTGCCTGGTTGTCACACTCTGCTCTCTCTGTAAGATATCAAACATGCACACACACTCATCTGAAAGTGCAAATGAGAAAAGCACACTGTGCTGAAACATCATTAAGCAGAGCTCCCAGTGTGAGGGTCGCTATCTGTAAGTCCCTGTTATTGTCTACTGTATCTCTCACCCTAGTTTCTACTTGAAAGCAGAACTGGGACACATTTCTTCTGTGAAAAACAAATATTAGGTGTAATTCCACCCGAATGATATGAGGTCTACAAACTAGTGTTAAAAACAAATGCATTGGACCAAGAGCCTTCCCTTCTTTTTACCTTCAGGTCTGCTCATGTGTGTCTTCTGAGCACAACTACAAACACCTTTACAGTGTGAACTTTACAAGGGAGGACAAAAACACGTGTAGCAGTGGCAGAAGTGGTATAAAACACATTTTATCTTTTGCAGGAAGGAAAGTGAATAGTGAATATGTTTGTAGTTATAGAAACGTGTGGGGATGACAAGTTATCTCATATCACTTGTCAGTGCCACTTCAGAACAAATCTGTCCATACAAGTACGTGTTGCCTCATGGGGGCGACTGTGGCTCAATGTTACTGAAACCCAAATTGGCGTGAGATTGTACATTAATATTAGGTCCTGTGCCTCCTCTGCCATCAGTGTGTGGAAGTGTGTGTGAATGGGCAAATGGACTAGAAAAGTGCTGCAGCCAATACTTCATGTCATCTATAGACGATCTATAGATGCGTCTGTATTTTAACGATGTAACAATGTTGTCAGTCGGGAACGCCAGAGGACAGCAGTGCTGAGCGGCGGCTGTGAACGAGCCGGGGGGGCACGCTCACATGCACTAAAAGCATAACAGAGCAACGGCTCGGATAACAATACACACAGAGGGAGAGGGGCTTCTTTCTCGGCTCATGTAGACATGACTCCAACATATCTTGACATAGCTAATCGTTGTTTGCTCCTATATCAATGCTCTGAATGTCGGATACTGCTCCTTTAAAATACAGATGCAACTCAAACTACTTCTCACATGGATGATGGAGCACACAGTCATAGTCACACTGGATCTCAGGCAAATCAAGCCTTTCATTTCCAATTAGCTCAGGTCACACTTTTATTCATCCGACTAACAAGTCAGAAAAATACAGCACACACACACTTTGACAGGTCGAGGGCGACAGCAATGAAATCCTCTATAAGTACACCAGACATGTTCCACTTCTGATTGACAGGAGGAAGTTCCGCCTCACTAGACCTCCTTAATCAATCCCTGCACGCAATCAGTCCACCTGTCAATCAACGGCTCAGCCACAGTGGCAGGTCCGCTTAGGAGGTCTGTGTGTGTGTGTGTGTGTGTGTGTGTGTGTGTGTGTGTGTCCTATACAGTCCAATAAATAAAACACTAACCACTGGCTGAGAGTTGTCTGAGTCTGAAGGATGGGATTTGTGTGTGAGATCAATAAGAAATGTGTCCTCTGTGTGTGTGTGTGTGTGTGTGTGTGTGTGTGTGTGTGTGTGTGTGTGTGTGTGTGTGTGTGTGTGTGTGCATGTGTCCTGCTGTTTGCACTTGGGCTCATTCAATTACCAGGAAAGCAGGGTTAGAAAATAGCAAGATTTGGATAGAGGACAAAATAGAGGCAGACAGAAAGGAAGATGAGGGTGTTTCTGCAGAGAAGCAGAATTCACACATACACATACACACACATGCTGTATACTTTTAGTCACAGACACCATTTTTCTGACAGACGAAAGGATTGCCTTCTGGTGAAAAGTTTGTCCTGGAAGTGAAAACTAATCAGAGAGTGAGAAAGAACAGAGAAAAACAAACCAGCTGATGAAAAATAAACAGCGAGCGACTATGAATGAGCTAATCTTTGAGCAGGGAGTCCTTTGAGCAAACATCCATCACCACAACACAGTGGAGTCATTGTTCTCAAGGGAATATGGGAGAATCAACAGGAATACAAAGAGAAAAAAAAAGGAATTTAGGATTAAAAACCCATATTCTCATCTGAAAATGTTTTCACACTTGAGCCGACGAGAGGTTCGTCCAATAGAGAGTTCGGGCTTGATGAAATGTTAATACTGTTAGGGGCAAGCGTGTGTGTGTGTGTGTGTGTCTGACATTTAATAGCACTAGACAAATGTACCACTAATTTGCAAGATGATTTTCAATAATTACTGAGATGTTCTTCTGGTAACATGGAACTTAAAATATGTCAAAATTATTAGTTTGCACGTAACAGCAACAATGTTCACTCATAAGTTACATGACTTTGACTGAGATATTCTGCTTTTATCTAATAGTAAATCGTTTATGCAAACTCATTTTATGTTGTCAGGCTGCTCTGTTCTGCTGTGTTGTCGTTATGCCGTGTTTTGCATCCTGTACGCACATATTCTTATGTTTCAGTCGCCTGCGGGGATATTGGGGGTTGCCAGTCTCTGGCAATCTTGGGAATCCTTGACCTATAGCATTGTCATGAATATGTAGATCTCCGGTTCTGGTGTGAAACAAATCCGCCTTAAGGAATGCTGCTGCCACACGACTGAAGAAAACAAACCTGCGCATGGCTTTAAATAGTGTGGATGAGAAGGGGAAACAGCCTAATCACCCCTCCACAGAGAACTTCTGGGCTCTCAGAAGATTGTTTTTGTGAACATTGTGTACATCTGCATTGCCTCTCCTTTAAAGTGTACTCTGCTGGAGTAAACAGTGACCGAAGCAGAGGCCTGTGGGGATCCAGGGAGCAGAGCCACATTTATCTCCACTCTGCTTTTATCTGCTCTATGGGAATAAATAAAGCCAGCATTACCTCCCAAATCTCAACCCTCCGGACACACACACACACACACACACACACACACACACACACACACACACACACACACACACACACACACACACACACACACACACACACACACACACACACACACACACACACACAGAGAGTTCAGGGTGAAACCAAGCTTGCCTTGCTGAACACAAACATACCGGCAAAGTTAATCTAAAGCGAGCGGCCGAGGCTCGATAAAGCCATCGATTGTGCAGAGGAGCCTCAGAGCTCAACAAAACGCAGGAGAAACGGAAGCAGGAAGAAAGAGGTGAATGAGTCATCTCTCCGAGACACAACACACATTCACCGTTTCTGAACTCATGACAGTTGCCACGGAGACAGGGACATTGCTTTCCTGCAAAGTGCCCGGTGGGCCGAGGTACTTGTATGTTTCTGTGTACGAGTGTCCAGAATCAGCATCTTTGCCGTGCAGACTGAGAGACAACAGTGTTTGCTGTAAAACATCTTGGACAACGAGAGAGGAGGGAACGGCCAATGACGAGGCTCAAAGTCGACGAGGTGTGTGTGTTTGTAGGTTTGCTTCGGTGCATCAGTGATACGTGTCAGCAACATGTGCACAACAGCTCCAGGTCTGATTCGTGCGGCTGAACTGAGCGTGGAGCGTTAACCCCCTTGGAGAGGTTTCTTTGGGTTGGTGTGAACTCCAACTCTGGTGTGAACCGAGCCACCGCTCCCTGGTCGCGTTAAGGGGGATGATGGAGGCACAAACCAGCCCGCTGTTTGCCTCATTTTGTGTAACCGGTGTAGCATGTAAGCAAGGTGGAATGCTAACGGGTCAGCCGCTAAATGAGTCAAAATTAACAACTTTGCTTCATCCACACATACATAAGCAACATCACACGCATGCTAGCATGTAAGCATGTAACTTGATATGTGCAATATCAATACCCATTTGTGCAACAATGTGAACTCAATCACTCAGTCTGTCGGAGATTATTCATTTTACTGCTACTACTTATTTTACTACTTAATTACTGCTGACTTATTTATAAAATCTTAACAGATACCTAATTATCAATTTAAATTATAATCATTAGTTTGATGTTAGAAATATAAAGAAATATAAGGAAATGTACATTATTGTGATAATGACTTCAACCATAACGCCCCACGATGTATGTACTATTTGTATTTTATTTGGCATGAATGCACCTTTAGTCTCCTTCAAGCCCAACTCCCACTGGTGATTGGTTTAGACAGCCGGGGGTTAATGGATGCCATGACTACACTCTTTGGTCACATTTGCAAATCTGCCACTTATTCGTTTTTTGGCCTATTGATTGTAATATTACACAAACTAATGAGGGTTATGGCTTCATATAGATTTCTTCCAAACTCTCCCCTCCCACATATATTCTCATTTAAATGCATGCCTGCAGTCTTCAAAAGAAAAAGGGCAGAACGGATGGAATGCATTTCCCAGCTCTAATTTCCACATGAGGCAAGTCTCCTTCCTCATCTAAGAAAAGAGAGTGTAAATAAAACCTCTTTATGCTGGCTAATTATTTCAGAGGAATTCGTTGCCTGGAGCCTCGGCTGATGTTGTGCTTTGTTTCCCCTCGGTGTATTCCAAATGTGAACCGATCACATGCACTTCATTTTTCATGGTCTTTCCCTCATTTCAGTCTGCAGTCAGTCATGCTGGATGTCGCTGCAGGAGGGGCTTTTCTTGTGTGTGTGTATTGGCGGGTAATTCATTTGATATAGTCAAAATCAAGGAGAAGCAAATGGACCAGTTAACCTAATTCTGGTGTGTGTGTGTGTGTGTGTGTGTGTTGCCGTGGATGATTGTCATGTGCAGGCAGGCAGCAATTAGCCGAATATACTGTAGTCCAACCAAAGAGAAAAAGGGAGAAAAAGAACAACCCATCTGACCATTTTCCCCATTAGCTGCAAAGTAGTGGAACATCTGTAGGGCTGGAAATGGAGCCGGGTTACCATTTACTTACTTACTCTCACACACACACACACACACAGAAAAAAACACTAAAGTGTATCCATCTGAAGCTCTACTTTCCCATACTTGGCTGGAAGGCCATTCGCTGATAGGGTAGGAGGTGAAACCCAAAGAGTGAAGAAAATACGAGATGGAGAAAAAGAAGGGAGCGAATGAGGCAAGCGTTACTACCAGAAAGAACAAACGAGCGATGGAGAAAATGAACAAATATGCAAGAGCAAGAAAAAATTGATTTGGGAGACTTAATGAAGATATGCAGGCAGATATGTGGAGGAGGTCGACGGTAATTACAGCTTCAGCGGCGGCTGACCGGTAACTGGAGGGCCCCTGCACTGGTGAATAAACTCCCCACGTTTTCACCCAATTAAAGTCTGTCACCGCGAGGAAGAATTGGAAAGGTTGCGGCGCTGACAAATGAGCGGAGCAGCAGATAGTGCCCAGGGGCTGCACAGTGAGCTGCACATGAGCTTAATCCTGCAAAATGGGAGTGTTTGTTATGAAATCAATCCCCAGCAAAACTCCCGCTGTGGTGCATAAAGAGCTTTTATTATGTGAGACCAGTCGCATGCTACGATTATTTACTGGCCTGCATAAATCTTGTAATTAAGGAGCACATTAGGAATGAGATCATAAAAAAGAAAATGGGACATTATTGCTGATCCAGCTTTGCAAGTTTTAAAGAGAAGGTAGTCTGCAGTAAAGGGCTCCAGAGACATGTTTATACTGGTGTTTGTACTGGTGTTTGTACTGGTGTTTATACTGGTGTTTGTACTGGTGTTTGTACTGGTGTTTGTACTGGTGTTTGTACTGGTGTTTATACTGGTGTTGGTGGTCACAGTGACTTCTTTACTTAGAGACCCAACTTTGAGGTTCATTTTCTCTCTGCCCTCTCATTCCTCATCACACCGCTTTTGGTGGTTGATGCTTTCTGATAGAAAAGTATTCACTACAAAGCCTCGACCTCACCAGCTATAGTTACAGGAAGTACCGTATTTATGTCTTCAATTTCCTTTGAGGAAGTGGGGTTGTGTTATATTTGAGGAATAAACACTTACATATTCATATGTAATATATCACTTTAACGCACACAAGAGTTTTTCGACTTTTTGTGTCACATGTTTTGCTGCCACGAACAAAATGAATGTTGAATCATTACCCAACATCTACATTATTTGAAAGAAATGTTGCAGCAGGTAAAAGCATACATGGCTGCTTCTTTTGGGTTAAAGTCTTAAAGGCTTGTAAACTTGTAAACTTCAACAGCTTAAGATATGCAAGAAAAAAAGGCTTTTTGTGCTGCATTTATTGGTGAATTTGACGTCTCCTTCCTGACAGAGCAGACAGCAGGTACATGAGGCCAGACAGGGCTGTTCACTTCACCTCCATCTTTAATTCCATCCATCTCCCTCCACCTCTATCTCACCTCCTCTACCCCCTGTGTGAGTTTTGTTATTACTCTCTGGCTTGATTTATTTATTCCATCCATCACGGCCTCGCTCTTTTCCCCTCCATCCCTCCTCCTGCATAATATTTTCCATCTCATCGCGGGATGCACCGCTGGACTTGTCGACTCCCTCGTCTGCGGAGGTATTAGATGTAGGATGGGAAGTCAGACCTGTAACCCCCTCGGCTTCCTCTCTGCCCTTCACATCTGACAAACGAAACAAAACCCTGCTCACGTTCAGGAGCAGGTAGATTGTTTTTTGCCATCGGCAGTATTGCAATATCATTGCTTAGTCTAGTCTAGTTTTATCCAGAACTGGAACTAAAAACTATTTCAGTTTCAAACGGTCATCAATGAACTGGCCAATTTATGAGGTGTACCTGTTCAACTGCTTGTGAATGCAAATATCTAATCCGACAATCACACAGCAGCAAGTCAATGCATTTAGGTCAAGATGACCTGCTTCATTTCAAACTGAGCATCAGAGTAAAAAGGTGATTTAAGTCACTTTAAATGTGGTTCACATGGTATGAACGATATATACAGTATAGATATGTATATGTGTGCGCGTGTGTATGTATGTATATAATATATATGTGATCTGTCTTGTGTTTGTTTTTCCTGTAGCAACATTGTTAGCTGTGGAACAAACTACCGTCAGACATCAGAGAGGCCAGTTCGCTAAATATTACTAAAAGCAAGCTGAAAACTTATCTCTTCACTTTAGCTTTTAACTAACCCTGGTCATTTTTACCCAATTTTAACTCCTTATTATCTATTTTTAATCCTTACTCTCTTTTTTCCTGTTTTATCAAGTGGGTCTTATTCATGTGAAGATGTATTTTATGTATTTTATCGTTAGCCTTTTTTTTAATGACTGTTTTTATGTTTATTCTGTGTCTTTTTAATGTGAAGCACTTGGTGCATGTCATTTCCTTGTTGTAAAGCACCTTGGGCTGCATTTCATGTATGAAAGGTGCTCTACAAATAAAGTTTATTATTATTATTATTATTATTATTATCAATGCCTATCATGGCCAAGACAAAAATAAGTAAGTCAAAAAATAAGTCAGGAAAAATTGAGATTGTACTTTGTTGATATCCCAAAAATAAGATGGTATAATGGTACTGTAACATGAATGTGATATTCATCAATTCAACCCGACTATAAAAACCTCACAGAGTGCTCCAGACCTGAGCGTCTAAGAGCGTCACCGTCTGAAGTTGTTCATTATTCATTTGTTTTCTCCCGAGGAGTCCGAGTTCAAACGGGGACACTGCAGTCATGTGGAGCCCAGCTGAGCAGACTCGTCCCTCACCTGGACCCCAGTTACCGTTCGCCTGCCAGCTCGACTCTGTGCTTTCTTCCACCAACGCCAGAGACTCCTCTTACACTCAAGCCTCTCCTTCTCAACTTAAAGAGGATCAAAAGATGAAAGCAGAGATAAAGTAGGGAGAGAGAGTGAAGTGAAGTCAGAGAGTCAGCATGGGAACGAACATCATGGAAGCAACAATACAGAGATAAAGATACAAATGTAAATATAGATGATGGCAAACGAGGAGACGGAGAGGAAAGAAAGCTTACCTGCAGCTCACGCTAATATCGGGTGATCTTAAGTCTAAAGGCCTTTGCTGTTTAAAGGAAGGGGATTGTACAAGAATGCATAGAACGTCTCATCTATGTGGGGAAAGGATTTCTGTTTTATGGATAAATGCATCAAACACACTCAAACTCAGTCACGAAGGTCAGAGGAAGCTATGAACTATGTTCATATACTAAGCATGTGGGCATGCTGTCCTATAAGTTTATGGACACGATGCCACGGTGAATGGGAGCCGGTATTTTTGGGCCAGGCAGTGCAGTACACTGCATATAAAGGAGGTGGCCATGTTGCTGTGTCTCAGTACGTGAAGTAAGAATAGCACAGGGACAGTTTCCTCCTTTAGCTATGAATCATGAGCATGACAAGGACAAGAGGCAGCCTGCAGCAACATAAGAGGTGTGTGTGTGTGTGTGTGTGTGTGTGTGTGTGTGTGTGTGTGTGTGTGTGTGTGTGTGTGTGTGTGTGTGTGTGCGTGTGCGTGTGCGTAATAGGCAGGACAGACACCATGTAGATAAGCTGTTTGAAACAACCCCACACACACTCTGTGCTCTTTTTGTTCAGCGTCTCCTCTAAAGGAGTCCAACCTTCAGCATGAGTCATCAGTACAGTGGCTGTGCTTCCACAAGGAGCAGAAGACATGCAAGCGTTTACTTGTTCCAGAATGAACAATAGCACAGAGCTGTGTTAGCTTTGCAGCTACTGGAGGGGAACGACTTGATTTGCTTTTAAACGTAAGCCACATTAGTTGTTGTGTGCAACAACAACCAGCAGGAGGCATCTGTGATGCATTTGTTGGTCATATTTGAGAGAATATGATACGATGCTAGCATGGCTGTAGGCTCTTCATCTGCTTCTATGATTACAGTATCTTTTGTGTATCCCTTTTCTATCAGTGTCTCTGGGGACACTGCTAATACCACCGTCTGTTCTGACCTCTGGCCGACAGCATCAGAGTCTTAGTGCTGCACAAACATCTAAATCTGGTGACAACAAACCAAAACAAAAATAGATCTCAAACAACTATAAAAGCAAATAAACTGTCGAGTAAATGTCCAAATGTAGGTGAAGTTTTTGATGAAGGTACATCATATTATCTCCCCTTAAGATTAGTTCAGATTTCCACACCACAGGTGGGATCAGTGTTGCATTGTGAAGAAAACTGCTCCGACATCAAAGGCCGGCGAGCCGCTGAAGCTCCGTCAGTGGCAGCGGAGGATGCTCGGTAATTATTCAACATGTTCTCATGTATATTTAAGCTGCAGCTGCGTCAGCCTGTTCCCCCCACAGCTCCATCGCCCCATGATGGAGGATGAGGTCATCGAGGCTGAGGTCTGACGTCAGCACACAGCAGGTGTACTTGACAAAGAATGGCCTGCATGCTGGATGTCTGAACACGAGTCTGCCTCGTGTATCTAAGATGAAAGAAGCATGAGTTATAGCAGGATATAACGCACTGATGAGACCAGATTTCATGATTCATATTCATCGTCTCATCTGGAAAAGTCATATTCCCCTAAAAACTAAACTTTTACTGATACATAACTTTGAAGGTAAAAAGAGAAGCTCGTTTCAGACGACGGACGTCTGCAGAGACATAAACAGTTTAGAGCTGCTGCTGAGGACAGAAAGTTCACTGTCTGCATGACAACAGAGGCTCCACGGATAAACAAGGAGAGAACTTTCTTATTCATCTGAATCGGGTTGTTTCAACCCTCTGTGTGTGTGTGTGTGTGTGTGTGTGTGTGTGTCTCCCTCCCTGCAGTGTCTCACTGTGTTTAATGATGTCCCTGAGCACGGGGCAGCAACAGTACAGCAGCACTCTACTTTCATCTTCGGCCCTGTATTCTCCTTCTAGCAGAGTCCTTCATTTCTTTTTGCACCCAACAAAACAAATGCTAATAACATGCTAATCTGATTGTGTGTGTTATTGCAAAGTTCCACCTCTTCAGTGAATTAAGCAGCTCTTTCAAAGACAGAGAAGTGAGCTCTCAAAGACACTCTGGACCAAAGGGATCATTTTCTTTCAAAAATACTGAGTGTCCATATTCTGTCCAGGTGCCGAGCATT
>NC_139920.1:6226962-6356962 GCF_963514095.1 Eutrigla gurnardus
CGCAAACTCCTTCTGGAAAGACGAAGAGAACACAATGACTTGCTGTTCACAAATGATCCCTCATCAAGGTCGCCTTGCACATCAGTATCAACAACAGACACACACACACACACACACACACACACACACACACACACACACACACACACACACACACACACACACAGTCTGACTTTTAACTCGGTTTGTCAGTGAAATAACGGAAAACTTCCTCTGGACTTCCTTGCTGTCCCCAAGCTTTCCTAAGAAAATCGACACACAAACACACACATGCTGAACGTCTGTGTGTGGTATTCTGGTTGAAGCAATTTTGGAAAAATCTTCTGTTGCCATGGAAACAAGGCCTGCCTGGGCTTACATCCTCCTCTCTCTTGCTGGTGGACCCGCCCTTGACGAGACTTTTCCAGAAACATCTGGACGACCCACGTTAGGACGGACGGACGGACACACACACACACACACGGACACACACGGACACACACACACTAACACATACACACACTAACACACACACACACGCTACTCCTCGCCAATAAAGCCTGAACTAAACACTCCCCTGAAAATGACTAGAACACAGTGATCAACAGTGTAATCATGTGCAACCTGTATATAAGGCATGCTGGAGTCGATGATCCGCAGCAGGCACTCAGTGAACACTAACACACTTTTGCATCACATTACCATATGAAACTAATGGAATCGAGTCGGTTTCCATCATATCAAAGCGGCTCCTCATCAGTGAGTCACAAGACCGCTTCCCACGTCACGGTTCAGTATTCACGGTGAGGAGAGGTCTGGATCAAACCGTCTATGCTGGTACACACTCCAGACTATACCGAACATGTGGTGGAACATTCGTTATTAGGACTGCAGCGGTCCAGTGTACGCAGCCGCACGCAGGATTTACAGCTGTGTAGATTGAGGCATGTCATGCAAAAGCAGCCGTTACAAGCTCAAGCTTCTGCCTGGAAACTTTTAGCTATCCAACAGTCAGTGATACTAAGTGTTTGAAAGGTTCTTTATAAATACTTTACCAGCAGGCAACATGCTACTCCATCCCCAGCAGGAGGTTATTGTCCATCTTTGACAACTGTTCTCAATAAACCAGGGAAAACTCCCTCGCTTGTTGGGGTCTTTGTGAATGTTTCAATGTGTACAACAAAAAGGGTCTAAGCTTTGGTGTTTTTATGACGGTTTGATCCATCAGTGCTTTGTTTAGATGAGGAGCGGTCAGCAATAACTGCAGTCTGGATGAACACGCCACCGGGCTGCTGACATGAAACAGAATGAGACTCGCACCTTGTTTCGGCTTCCCTGCTGCCGCCTCATTGGACCATGCAGCCACAGCAGAGAAGGCATCCCTCCCTACCTGTCCAATGTGAGTCTGATGTGTGTTGCATTATTGTCGAATGACAATTTGGGTTTCTGCGACAGAGTGTGTGCAGCATATGACGGTTTGTCTCTGGGGGAAGGAAGCTCAATGTAATACATGCCGAAAGCTGCAGCACACTGAATCCATTTGAATCCATTGTCAAAGGCTGCTGCAGCTCTTTATTTCACCAGCAGGTGGCAGACAGACAGTAATCTGCTGAGGGACTGTGTTCTTATTACAAGCAATCGGCTGACCCGAGTGTCTTGGGCAGACACAGAGAGTCAACCAGTCAGCTTGACAAGCCTTTTGCATTTCAACACACGCTGAACGGCGTATACATAAAAGCAGAGGAGTGACCTTGTGATGCAGGTTCACCATGCAAACCCCCCCCTGGTCTGCAGAGGCAGATAACAAGACAGACACATTATCTCCAACTGGGATGTGTGCGTTCAGGTCATTAGTGCAGCAGGTGAACTGGTCTGACACGGGGAAAACCAAAGTCTAGAACATAAACTCTGTAGGGCTGATATACTTACTGTTTACGAGGAGAATGGAGTACATAATAGGGGGGGGGGGGGGGACACTGACATTGTTAATGACAAAACTGTTGCTCCTAACTTCAGCAATCAACTGACACACGGCTTGTTTAAACCCGTAAAGTGAACATTAACACTCTGGTTCAAAGAGCTGGTGCTGTCCACTGAGTTGTTTGTGTGCAAGCTGCTTTAAGTAAGGTTACTACTTGAATAGACGGCGGCTGGCATGACCGGGTTCTACACCGTGTTTTGTCGGTCCATGCTATAATGTTATACAACAGTTACATCATTGCATGAAAAACGTGCGGCACGAGAGCGTGTGACAACATCTTCTCCCTAGCAAGTTACGTGCATGATGCCTGTAGAGCTGAGAGCTCCGTGCACAGCTCAACTCTTACATGCGCTAGCGTGCATGTGTAGTAGAGGTAAGATCTTAAGCCCGAGCCCGAGCCCGAGCCCGACCCGACCCGAATTTCGGGTCGGGTCGGGTATAAAATGTCAATCATTACGTTCGGGTCGGGTCGGGTCGGGCCGGGCTTCTCTCTCGCTGACTTTTTTTTTTTTTTTTATATATTCACATTTATTTGCATTATTCTATTTAAATGTCTATTATCCACCCCGTCATTGCTCTTCTTTGTCTCTCTGCGCGCTCTCTCTCTCTCCCTCTCCCCGTCTCTCTCTCTGCGCTCTCTCTCTCTCCCTCTCCCCGTCTCTCTCTCTGCGCTCTCTCTCTCTCTCTCTCTCTCTCTCTCTCTCTCTCTCTTAAAGTGCCGCGCTAGATTCTTAGGACCTACTCTGAGTCCTCACAAATAAAATATGAAATTTCGGGTTTGGTTCGGGCTCGGGCCTGCAAATCAAGTTAATTGCTCGGGTTCGGGCCGGGTCGGGCTTTAATCCCGCGGGCCTGGGTCGGGTCGGGCTGGATTTTTTAGGCCCGATCTTACCTCTAATGTGTAGGTGGTATTTGCAGCCCTGTGCAGTCTATTAGCTGGTAATTGACCAGCACTAAGCCTTGCCCTCCTACTGTTCCTGCCTGTTAAACTTCCCATTGTAGAACAGCACCTGGGCTGCAGCCAGCAAGTGCTTTCACTATCGATTAGTCTGCTGATTATATTCTCAGGAATACTGAAAACTGCCACTACAATTTCCTAGAGCGCAAGGTGATGTCATCGAGTGTCTTGTCTTGTTTGAACAACACACTAAAAATATCAACTTTACTTTCACTTTCATGAAAAATGACTCCAATGATTCATCAATTAACAAAGGAATTGCTGATTGATTTCCTGTATGGATCAATCAACAAATGACTGCAGCTCGCTTTGTTTAAAACAATGGAGCCTTCATGTTGAGTGCTGGAAAGCAGCTTCCCAGTTTTGGATGGTGAGTGTTGGTTTTGGCAGAATGTATCCGCTGTGGCTAATTATCATTGACTTTGTGAGTTAGTTGGAAATTCCATCTCTGGCTGACTTTTTAATGTTTCCCACAGGATGAAAATGAGAACCCTGCAAAAAGGACCAATAACAAGTAAGTGCAGTCTCATAACCCTGCTTGCCAGCTAGTGACAGCATGCTCTGCACACACCGTTCAGTGGCTGTAGTGTAACTATACATCATTTATGGTCAGAGGTTCATGGACTTTCCTTCCAACACAGTGAGTTCCTCTTTAAATAAGCATCTGACGGCCAGTTTAACTTCCTGCACCAGTAATGTGCATTGAAAAGCCTTCACTGACCGTCTTCCTTTCACTCACAAACTCATCAGACTTGCCGGAGCTGTGATTTTATACTGAGGCTCTAAAAGACAACCAAAAGCAGAGTTTATTGGTAAAAAGAAAAGAAACTGAGCCACTTGAGTGAAATACTGCAGAACCGTCTGCACGACTGCTCAGCAGGGATTAACAGCACACCAGTGTGTGATCCAACTTCCCTTTGGTACACAATTAGATCAGGCTACTTCATCTTTCAAAAACGGATTTGTCACCAAGTGATCTGAAAGTTAACGAGGATAACAAAAGCAACCATGACTTAATGGTTAACTGCCAAAACATGTGATCAATGGAGAGGAAGTCCTTTAAGGGCTGAAAGGGTGTTGTAAACACCGAGAGGGAAGTAAAACCAGGATTTCAAAACCTTCTTCTCCTCTCCTCCCTTCTCTTCCTCCCCCACCCTCCCAGCCTCCCCCTGCTCTCGTGTTCCTGCTCCATCACATTTGGGCTGACGTTCATCTTTTGTCACGTCCCGTGGAGAGCGGCGCCGCGCGTTCATGTAACATGTGCATCAACAATCTCTCACATCCGTCACCTCGCAGGCATGAAAGCAAGCTC
The DNA here is from genome assembly GCF_963514095.1 of Eutrigla gurnardus. Lineage (NCBI taxonomy): Eukaryota > Metazoa > Chordata > Actinopteri > Perciformes > Triglidae > Eutrigla > Eutrigla gurnardus. Next base: position 6,231,193 of record NC_139920.1, read on the forward strand.
CCAGCTGAGCTTCTCTCCGACACGACAATACATTGATGGTGCATCACGTAGGTTCAATGACTTCAGTTCTAGCACAGACCATATTCAGCATGATTTACAATAGTATCCTGATAATCACAAAATGATAACTAAAGGTGACATTTACACATACTGGCAGCGTTTCCCCTACAATGTTCTCGGCATGGTGGTGCACCAAACCGTCCCCCACCAGAGAAAACTAGGCCAAAATACAATGTTTAAATTCCTATTTGTCACTTCTCTACCATGATAGTGAACTACACTGTTTTTCACTAGTGACTAAGTTATCCCGATAATGGAAATTCACCACGATAAACTTATTGTGCGTATTTTTGATTTTTTAACGTGTAGTTAAGTCCTGTATGGTGCCATCCCTGGACTAGATTAGACAGACAGGTAGCAGAAAGACAGTTGTGCTCGTCAGCGGAGCAGCTCGCCCGTAGTCTTGCAGTTTCCCTGAAGCTCGGCCCAATCGATCTGCTGTATCGTTGTCTTGGCAGCAAAAGAGGCAAGGCGATCCAAAAAGCTGGATGTTGACTAAATGAGCTCAGGGCTGAAAAAGTGCTGCAAAGCGACCCCGATGGTGTGCAAGTGAATTTTAAAAGCGGCGAATGCAAATGCACTGCACAGGGAGATGGATGGCATTACACAGCAAAGTGCAGCGTGTGGACTGAGGGATTAAACAGCGGGTTTGTTGTTTTTGTGAGCTGGTTTAGGGAGGAAACGGCCACAATGTGTGTGGCTCTGGAAGCTGACCACCAGCGACGAACGGGAGTGTTGCCTCAGCAGCAAAACAGACCACAGTGGAAGGCACATTTCAACATTCAGCACTTTAGCTGCATGTTTCTCTCCAGTTCGGCTCAGTGGAAGAATATGCAGAGCTGTCCTTGCAACCAGAGGACCCTGTTTCCTGTAAACATGCCACGACATACTGATGTGTGAGGAAAGGTGACCAACCCATTTAAAGTGGCGTACACAGTTTTCCTGTGAGGGATTCCAGTCAGTTTGACCTCCACACTAAGTGACTCAGATCATCTGGATTCACTGTGTTCATGTTTTGAAACTTCATCTCCACCTTTGTTGATTTTCATCTTTTCTTACTTTATTCACTACTTTATTCTACTTAGGGCCCTATGAAACCCGTTTTCATTTTTTCCAGATTCCATATTCATTTTTCCCAAATTCCATGTTTTCTGCTTTAATTTTTTTCATCAGATGGTGTCTTATCATGTGGTTGATGAATCAAAATTAAGACATTTACTGAAGAAACATTCTAGTAGTTCTAATTGTAATTCCTTGTCATTCAGAGACCAAACACATGTGCATAAATATGTAAGTGTATGTGGAATCATTTATGGAGAAGTCACAATATACTAACCCCCCCCCCGACTTTCATCTGTCTAAAGTCAGTGTATCTGTGGAAACACTCGCCGCTGTTTCAGTTTCACTCTCAGTTGTGAATCAGTTCATTTCTGAACGTTTCTGATTCTGTTTGTAGCTGCTCATCACGGGTTCTTGAGGGTCAAGTCATTGTTGTTGAAAAGTTACAATTAACTTTTTCGACGTGACTATCGATCTGTGTGTGTGTGTGTGTGTGTGTGTGTGTGTGTGTGTGTGTGTGTGTGTGTGTGTGTGTGTGTGTGTGTGCGCGCGTGTGTGGTGTGCGTGTGCGTGTGTGTGTGTGTGTGTGTGTGTGTGTGTTGTGCGTGTGCGTGCATGTGTGAGAAACAGACAGAGAGGAGAGACACTGGATGAAGCGGTGTGTCCGTTAATTACACTTAACACAGTAGAGACTCTCGTCAGTGTGGTTTTGTCCCCCTTTTTCAGCTTAGGTACAGTGACAAACGCTTAAAATGTTAGAGAAAACATCGATTCTTAAATCTAAAATTAACATTGATTTCATTTTCATTGTCAGATTCTGCGATCCCGTCCGCATTTTCCACATCGTGGAAATCAAAGGGCCCTCAATTCTACTAAGTAAAGGAAATCATAAAATAATAAGCTGCTGTACAGTAATGTTTTTTTTATGTAACAAGCAGTGACATTCATGCTATTCTTTGTTTTCCATGGTTTATCTTCTAGGTTTAATGTTCCATCATGAATCATGACTCTTTCCCCCCAGGGATGATTGGATTTGGGCTCTACACAATGGTGGTATATGGCATGGTATATGGATATGGTATATACATAGTCAAATGTAACCTGCACTTTTGTAACAGTTGCGCTCCTCGCATGTGTTCCTTCAGGCCGATTAAGCTGTGTGTGAAATGTCTCAGGCACATTACATACGTAGAACACTGCTTACCTCAGCATGACTCTCTCATCAGCCTCTTGTGAGTCTCGCCTCTAAAAAACATTCCACACAAATGATCTATGCAGTTCCCCATGTTGGTGCTGCAGCCTTGCTTCTGCTGCCATTTGGCCTCCAGCTAGAGCTGGTTGCTGTTTGCTGCCAGCACACAGACGAGCAGACAGTACATCGACAGTACAGCCTTCGGCCTCACCACTCCTCCCCTGCACCTTGAAAGGCAAAGAGCTGAACCTGCCTGAGCAAACAAACTGAGGGACGATCTGAGGTCATCAACCATCACTGCAGGCGAGACCTGAATATCCATTGCATGCAACTGCATTAATCAATTTGAAGCCAGACGGTAAAATCCAGTTCTGAAAAGTGAACACAACGCAGAAATGCCTCAAACTTGCATTCTCTGTACTGGCCATCAGGGGGAGACTCCTCTGGTTGCAAAATGTCAGATTGCATGGAAGTTGATGAGAAAAGGAGCCTACTTCGGATCTCACTGGATGTATTACCTCAGTAAACATTGTAAACATGATGTTTTGGTCTCAATCTCTAGTTTCAAGTCATCTTCAATATGTTTGATGTTTATTTAGTCAATTATGGTCCATTTAGAGTCAGATAGACCAGAATGTAGGGGATGCTTTAGGGCGGGGCTACCCTGTGATTGACAGGCTGTTATGACCATGTTGCTACCACGCTACCAATACAGTTTGCCAGATGACTTTAACATTTAGCTGTAAAGCTGACCTTGAATTATGAAGCTAAGTAGCTTAGCAGCTTCACAAAGAAGCCAGATGGAACCAGACCCAGTAAGGGTGCCACTCAGCTGCTTGTCTTCATCAGATCCACCCGTGGTTCCTCCAAATATGGTCACTTCCGTTTACTGGCTGCAAAAATCCAAGATGGCAACAGCCAAGATGGTGACCTTGAGGCTTCTAAATCGTAGTCTACAAACATCACAAGGACTGCGTCCACTTCTTATATACACTCTATGTTATAAGCAAAAGGAATGTTGTGAACATAACTGTAACCAAGTAACAATTCTCCAGCTTTTGGTTCTTCAGAGAACTTGATCCGTTCTAACATGTCATCCTTCCATAGAAGTTACATTTGGAACCAACACACAGAAATATAATATTGCTAACTGATTGATTATCCAAATCATTTATCGAGCTAAAAGCATTCGGCGGTGACCGTGATTCCAGCCACTCAGACGCCATCTGGTCGGACGAAACAAGCACAAGCGAGCCTCGTGAAGCTTCCAGTTCTTATAAAGGTGCAGAAATACTGTTTTTTGTTTGTCTAGAGCTTGAACATTTTAGTGATCAGCAAAGCCATTTTCTTCTATTTTGGAGGGGAAAAGTCAGTTCGGGGAAACTCTTCAACGTTCTGACATGACATGGGCTAAATTATAAACCAGTTCATCAAACCGATCTTTACATGATCATCTCTCATGAACACAAAGCCCTTTATCTTCTATGTGGAGAATCAAAAGTGTCATTGTTAGAACTGTTTTCATACCAGTGTGTTTTTTGTTTTTTTTATCCAAAGAAGGCAAACTTCTCAGATGAGCAGCAGCAGCTGTAGGAAGTCTACCTCCTTATATAAAAAAGTGGCACAAATGAACCAATTGATTGAGGGGAGTCAAAGGTGCTCTGTGTTGTCATTGTTGGGGGTGAACAGGTTAACAGTCTGCCTCGTGTTGCCGGGGCGATCTGAGCCTGTTACATCATGAGATTAATCACATGTGCGTCCGAGCAGGATTACATTGCATCATCTCTGCTTCCTCTCAGTCAATGGGGGTACGGGCTGGAGTGCTGCGTCAGAGCTTAGTGTGTGTGTGTGTGTGTGTGTGTGTGTGTGTGTGTGTGTGTGTGTGTGTGTGTGTGTGTGTGTGTGGCTGGTAATCAGACCTGATGTACATTCTGATGTGTTCCAGCTGTGTTCTAGCTGGACTCGGGAAACAAGGGGAGGCCGGGAGGAATATGAAAAATGTAAGGGAAGGAAGCAAAGTGGTCTGAGGGATGGATGTAAAATGATGTAGGGAGATGCAGGGAATTTAGGGAGGAGTGTGAAGTGAGGCATGACAAATGCTGCCTATCCTCAGCTGTGGTTTGTGGAAAACCGGTTTGTCCACACGCAAAAAGGAAGAACTCCAAAAACAAAAGCCAACAAAAGCCGACTATCCCCCACATACCACCAGGGGGAATACAATGGTTTAATAAGCTTAAATGCCACAATCAAAAAGCTTATTGTGTGGTTAAAATCTCCTCCGGGTCCTCACATGAAGGAGAACTGTGAGGAATGCTACTGTGATATATTTCTGTTTTCATAAAACAACCAAATTTGAACTCTAACGAGTCACTTGGCTTCTGGCGTTACTAACACGATGCCAAGCGCGTCAGCTGAAAAATAAGCAACCACTTCTTCTTAATGAATTTTTAAGATTTCAGATGATAGACAGATAATGGGTCATTCTTTTTTCCGTTAGTGCTTTGGATCCCCAACCAGGACTCGAGGCAAATTTATGGTTTCTGTGTTCACATTGTTCCTGGTGAGATCAGTATCTGTGCAAAGGAACAGCGTGTCATGGTTAATCAGTAACAACACAGCATCCTCTCTGCCTCTCTGCACGGTTGTTAACGGCAACCGTACCAACATGACTGAACATATTACAGCCTCTGAATTCACTCCAGTTTTTTTATGGACAATCCTTGAAGCAGAGTGAAGGACCTCAGCAGAGCCCCTTCACAGTGTGGACTACGCCCACACCCCAGGGAGCATGAAGTCACTTTCCCTGCAGGTCTGTTCTTTTCAGACAGAAGCAGACGGAGGGTGAGGTGAAGACAGTGGAGTCTTTCATTGGACGCAGAGTAAAGTCTGGCCCAACAGTTTATCAGCCGACTGTGAGAGGACAGGAACACCGGGTGTATCATGCAAGAAATTCTTATCTGCTACAAGGATGAGTTACTGATTATGTCTTGTCTTTTCAATTTATTCATATCAAGGTAGTTAATGCAAACAAACTGCAACAATTAAATGAAAACGTTCCACCTCCTCTCAGTTGGAAATGTCATCAGTAGCCCAGCATTTGAAAGCTATATTTGATATAAATCAAAACATTAAACGCTGAGAGCAGGAGAGGATTCAACTCTGGGCTTTATTAAAATCAAGGTTAGGTTTTTAGCAGTGCTTAATTAGGGACTCAGCTAATGTACTCTGATATGGTTGGTGTGTTTGTGTGTTAGTGTGCATTTTGTATAAAAAAGGAGAAACATCCAAAAATGTGGCCTTGGAGATTTCCCTAGAGTTTCAGAGTTGCTGCTTTGGGTATAATTTTTCCTTCCCCTTCTTTGCTAGGGTTTTTAATCAAACGTTTTATAAAATTCTGGTTAAATTTAGTCTTACAAGTGCAGCCAAATATCCCACAAGCTCAGTTTGCTACAATATTTGAGCCCTAAAGTTATGTGCCAATCAATAAATCAGTCAATCAATCACAAATATGCTACCTCTTCTAAATAAACCATGATGAAAAACCGCACAGCCTGTGTCTGATTTGCAACTTGTTTGGCAGGACAGCTACGGAGAAGCTTCTCTTCTATCTGAAAAATTGAAACGACTGCCCAAAAACATGATGATGACCATGTTAGACCACAGTGACCACAGCAAAATGAGTCGGCTGGCTTTCTGAGGTGTTCAAATGTCAGCAGATGCAACTACAATCGTGCCGTTTGTCCTTTGATTATTTAGTGGTTTTACTGTAGCTTATACTCTATCTATGCTCTGCAGTCATGGCAGGTAGCGACGTCATCGCCGTGGGTTACCGGCACCGTGTCAGCAGACTGCTAAGGAGCACTTGAATACCTCCAAGGGTTTGTTCAATATCTTCAAAACGATCTATGGCCCTTCTGTGGGTCCACCGGCTTCAGTAACAACTACACATTCATTAAATAGTCGCTGGTAAAAAATAATATAGTGCAGAGATCCACCCACAGTGAGCACACACCAAGGCAAGGCTGGCAGAGATAAGAGACCTTGTGAGGAGCCTCCGCCGCGGGGTTATCATGAGGTCAAGTCTGCCCTCCCAAACACAGTGATCAGGGACGGGAGGGTGAGGTCACACAGAGGAAGAAACAGAGACCACTCCACCAGAGGCAGTCTGCTTCTTTGTCAGACGGTTAGTTTAACCTTGAGCTTTCATATCCACAAACCTTCAAAACCTCGCCGGGTTGGTTTCGCTTATGTGATTGCAACTTGTTATGAAACCCACAACAAGGAGCTGTGACAGGACTGGGCTGCTCAGCCACACATTGTTTGTGTCCTTCCCCGCTGTTTCCAACAATGCTGTGGCAAAATGTAAGTGCTGCAAAGGTCAACACATGCCGGTCTACGCCCAAAGAATGGTGTCCACCACAAACCTTTGGTTGCTTTTGTTCCACTGGTGCCTCTGCAGCTAAAACGGCTTTAAAGCTGTTTGCCTGTCATTTTTAGCCAGTTATTTGATATAATTAATTTACTATATGTATCATATTTAAGTTAAAACATGTTATTTGTCATTATTATACTGCATTTATCTTTTATTGGTTTCAATTGTATATTTTTATTTTATTTGAATAATCTAGTTTGTATTTCACACTGTTTTAATGCCGTTACTGTAATTACAGTTTTCAATTATCTTTCATAAAATGTTCATGATTTTTGAATAAGATTCATCTCAGTGTAGCTGTGGATTAATCACGATTAATTACCATTCATAAATAGACCCCCAAAATTCTCATGTCCTCTGTATATTGTTGTGGGAACAGAAAGATAAATGGCAGAAGGCGTATATGCACCAGAATGTGAAGCCTCCACAAATAGCGATGCACTGATACCACTTTCTATCAGAACAAGTAAAAATATTTACATTTCAGTACTTGCCGACAGAGTACTGATATGAGTAATTATAATACCAAAAAGTTCTAACAATAACTCTGAAAACATGACACTTTGAGTTTCCCTGACACAAACAGCAGAGTTTGCAGTAGGGATATCAATTATTAACTGTTTAGCCGTGCTGTCAGTTAAACAGTTAACAAAGAAATATTAAAGATTTAAAAAAAGCTTAGATACTCAGAGGAGCAGCTTTTCATTTAAATTATGAATACAGCGGCCCACCTTAAAGATCAGAACACCTTAAGTGTTTCTGAGCCTGAGCTGCTAGTTGTTGCTAACTTCGGGGCTAACCCCCTTCACTTTATTCATCAGCTAGCTGACAAACAGACAGGAACCTAGCTTGTGTCTACTTGTAGCATTTATTCCCTTACAAATAAGCAGTACCCATAATGCACTGCTACATTCACAGCTGTGATGTGCTGACTTTATACTGACCGTCAAAAATGCTCTCCCTCCCTCACCAGACACGTTTCTGTGAAGCTAATATTAGCTTAAGCAGCTACAAAGTAGAACGTTCAAACTAGAAGATCAGGACGGCAAACAGCAGCAGGAACAGAGGAATGATAGATGAGGTGTGTGTTCATATGAGGTCAGACTCAGCAGGTGACCTCCAACCCGTCTCCTTGAAAGCTCCCTCTGCCCCCTGGGGAACACGAGCAGTAACTAAAGCACCGCTGAACCAGTTCAGGTAACAACAGAGTGGCTGTGCTTCCAAACATTACAAGATGGCGACGGCAAAAAAGCCAAATGCCAGGCTTCAAAACCGTAGTCCAAAAATATTCTATGGCTTTCCCTTTGTCCACATAGTAACACATACTGTTGTGAGAGGAATGCAGTAACAATGGAAATTACCATATAGAAACAATTTTTAATCTCTAAAATATCAAAAAAGTATAAAAACCTGCTGACTACAATTTCTGACTTAACATGTAAAACAGAAAAAGGCAGCGGATCTTAACAGCTGTTAAACTTGAATTTAGAGATGTTTTTATTTAATTTCAGCACCTAAAATTGTATTTAACAATGCAGTTTTTTGGTTTGCATTTTTGTAATTTAAAACATTTTCAATTTGGAATCACCAGGTACAACACAGAAAATCAGTTTATTTAAGTTATACAGTAGGTTTGAAAAAAAAACACCAGCTACTCATGAATAAATGATGAGATGAACTATAAAACACACACACACACACACACACACACACACACACACACACACACACACACACACACACACACACACACACACACACACACACACACACACACACACACACACACACACACACACACATTAGCATTTAGACCAGCCTTTGCAAGGCAATGAGAAAAATAAAGAGGGCTGAGGAGTTAAATGGCTTTTCATACAGCTCGTTAAATGTCTGGCTTTGACCCATCAGCACAAAGAGGACGAGGAAATGAGTGTGTAATCCTCTGTGTTCATGTGTCCACTGAGGTTGTGTGTGTTAGTGCGTGTGTGTGTGTCTGCAGAGGTTCTTTCCCTGAGGGACAGAGTGACCCAGCAGACCGCTACACACAGGCCAATGTTTGCCTCGCGTTACTCCCGTGAATTTGACCACAGGATCAGTGGTGTTTTTCTGCAGGATCATTTGTGTTTATTCACGTCACCCCGTCTAGACGAACCAGGAAGGAGGACGAGGGGGGCTTACCTCCATGTAGACACCGACAATGTTTCATCAATCATGGCTGATAGAACCATTATTGCTGCATGTAAATGTTGCAGCAGTAAGCCTTGTAATCAAACATCGTCCTGTCTGAATTCATAACATCATCCAGAGGTCTGAATTCACTGTGAATCCTAAACCACACTTCGGCTGGTTGACTACAGCGGTTAACAATTTAACCGCTGTGATTTAACTGCAATAAAGTAATAAAAAGGATGCCAAAATAACTACATAATAACAACAATTTGTAAAAAAAAAAATCCAAAGTCATGGTTTGTAAGGTCTGTCTGCAAGATTATAAGCAAATAACTTATAATGCTTGTTTTCTGAATGGAGTTCGGGTCGATCGGAGGTAGGCTATGCTAACACTGTAGCTGCTCCATCAACACTTAAAATAATGACATAAATACAGCAGCGACCTTGCTCTGTTTTGTCTCCATTTGTGACGCAGCGACGTCAAAGAGGGAATCTCAACGCTGAACGGCTTTCAGGACACGCAAGTTTTACGCTTGAGTTGAATTATTTCAACTTGAGCAAATAAAAAAAAAATATACGTCTTTGCATCGACTTTTGATGCAATAGCACCATGTGAAAAATTTGCTTTGAGTTGAGACATCTGGTCAAAGGGACTCACTGCCAGAAGAAATAATCTGCAATGTCGTTAATAATGTAAAAGAAGGCAACCTGATAGCTGAGTGGTTGGAGAGTTTACCACTGGAGCTCATTAATCATCTTTGCCCCGGTCTGAATGTCGGCTGGTCGGACTGTTTGCTGCATGTCAAAATACACTCACCGGCCACTTTATTAGGTACACCTGTCCAACTGCTCATTAACGCAAATTTCTAATCAGCCAATCACATGGCAGCAACTCAATGCATTTAGGCATGTAGACATGGTCAAGACGATCTGCTGCAGTTCAAACCGAGCATCAGAATGGGGAAGAAAGGTGATTTAAGTGACTTTGAACGTGGCATGGTTGTTGGTGCCAGACGGACTGGTCTGAGTATTTCAGAAACTGCTGATCTACTGGGATTTTCACGCACAACCATCTCTAGGGTTTACAAAGAATGGTCCGAAAAAGAGAAAATATCCAGTGAGCGGCAGTTCTGTGGGCACAAATGCCTTGTTGATGCCAGAGGTCAGAAGAGAATGGCCGGACTGGTTCGAGCTGATAGAAAGGCAACAGTAACTCAAATAACCACTCGTTACAACCGAGGTATGCAGAAGAGCATCTCTGAACGCACAACACGTCGAACCTTGAGGCGGATGGGCTACAGCAGCAGAAGACCACACCGGGTGCCACTCCTGTCAGCTAAGAACAGGAAACTGAGGCTACAATTTGCACAGGCTCACCAAAATTGGACAATAGAAGATTGGAAAACATTGCCTGGTCTGATGAGTCTAGATTTCTGCTGCAACATTCGGATGGTAGGGTCAGAATTTGGCGTCAACAACATGAAAGCATGGATCCATCCTGCCTTGTATCAACGCTTCAGGCTGGTGGTGGAGGTGTAATGGTGTGGGGGATATTTTCTTGGCACGCTTTGGGCCCATTAGTACCAATTGAGCATCGTGTCAACGCCACAGCCTACCTGAGTATTGTTGCTGACCATGTCCATCCCTTTATGACCACAGTGTACCCATCTTCTGATGGCTACTTCCAACAGGATAACGCGCCATGTCATAAAGCGTGAATCATCTCAGACTGGTTTCTTGAACATGACAATGAGTTCACTGTTCTCAAATGGCCTCCACAGTCACCAGATCTCAATCTAATAGAGCACCTTTGGGATGTGGTGGAACGGGAGATTCGCATCATGGATGTGCAGCCGACAAATCTGCAGCAACTGTGTGATGCTATCATGTCAATATGGACCAAACCAGTACCTTGTTGAATCTATGCCACGAAGGATTAAGGCAGTTCTGAAGGCAAAAGGGGGTCCAACCCGGAACTAGCAAGGTGTACCTAATAAAGTGGCCGGTGAGTGTATATACTCTATAATAATGGAGTGAAGAGGTGACTGTCCTAGAGAAGGAGGGGAAGTGATAATCATTTCATTAACAGCACACACTTTGAGACAGTCTCCTCAAAGACAGTCGGGATGTTGCTCTTGTTGGACAGACAGTGTGATATACTGGTTTATGCTTATGCAGTTTTTCTGGAGGGAACCAGTTCAAAGAATCTGGAAATGTTGTCTCTTCCCACCAGCCAACACCACCTTAAGCACTGGCTTGTGTGGGCATCTATCAGGGGAGGGAACAAACAAAGTCAGCCTTGCCTCTAAACATTAGGGTGGCCATCACAAAAGCCTCCGCGTGATACATCCAGACTACTTCCCCCCGCAGCAGCTCCTTGCTTGGGGGGGTTGAGGAACCAGCAAATTGGATTTTCACAGCTCCACTCTGCTTTGCATAAACCCCATGCTCGTCCTATTCATGATGTAATTTGTCTGCTTGGGATTTCAAAGACACTCAAATGGGGCAGAGGGTGCTTTAATGGCCCGGAGCGGTGTCCTCGTTAGGCCTTTCTGCAGCTGATAAAAGGAGGATTTAAAGGAAGCGTGGAAGACGACAAATACAGTTCATAGTTAATTCATATATTCAAAAGGGCAATTTCTGTTTGATTGTCCCAATGTGATGTTTCTTATATTGGCACTATCAAAGCTGTGCAACCTGGAAATTACAGCAATGGAAAATGTTTTGACGTTGCTCCATTCATGACTATTAGTGCTCTTCTCTTTTTTATATTTTATTTCAGAAACATTTCACCACCTAATGGAACCATTCAGAGCTCTCCTTCACTCACAACATGTAGTTAAGATGTAAATTACATGTTAACATCACAAGGACTGTAATTTAACAATCAATCCACTCTAGTGCTATCATTTCATTCTCCAAATTAACTGCAATGAACTGCACTGCAATTGCACTTGAAACTAATCTTATCTTATATCTATCTATCTATTCTATGGCATTTCTTTTATAGATTTGAAGCTCTTTAAAGTGCCTTTCTTGTACTATAATATGACTTGTAATGACTTATTAATGGACACTATACAATAAGGTTTTAATGAAAATAAACTTGCCTTTCTCCCATGTATTGGCCATGAGGAGATTCCATTCCACATAATGTATTCTGTGACATTTTGGCAGCTTGACGAACGACACTGAAGAAGATGGATCTCTCACAGAAATACAGATTAAACTCCAGAGATCTGGTATGTTGTGAGACTATAACGTCAGAATCAACATGGCAGTACAGTACAGCGAGTCAGAGCCATGAAAGCAGCAGAGTTTTAACATGTCAGAAGGGTACGCAGGGAGAGCTGCAGCTTGGACCAGAGTGAGCACATTTCCAGCCTGTTAACTCAGAGGTTTGTATTGCCAGGAGTACACAGCATTGTGTCTGGCAACGTAAAGCTGCTGGATCCAACACCAAGTCTGAGAGAAGGAGATGTTCTCTACATCAAATCATGAGCATTCAACTTCAGACCCCACCCAAACCAGGCGGATGACCAAGTATTTGAATCTGATTTGTCTCAGCAGGACAAGACAAAGGTATCTTGTGCGTGAGGAGAGCAGCAAAGTATCCCACGTTTTCATCATCATCTTCAGAAACGTATGAAAGAGGTCTTGCTGGTCTAATGACACACTAGCCTCTCACGCTATTCAGAGGAACAACAATAAATTGCTTTCATAAGAGCTGCACTCCTGCATCCAGCCGACTGCTGGGATGGAACCCATCTTCATAATTCACAGCAGCAAGCCATTACTTTTCCAAAGCACAGTCAGGCTTTCTCAGGCTACGTAATACAACGCTAGCATGCTACATTATTCCCGTAGGGGTCCTGCTGCGCTGACTGCCAGTATAAATGTGTGGTTTGGCCGCTGGGTTAGCGCGGTTAACCAGGCGCTCTGTTCTGGGTCTCAGCCCAGGCTGTCTGTCAAAGATCAGTGAGCATGGAGAGTAATGGAGTGTTTTCGGGGGTCCCCATGTTGGTGTTGAAGTGACGTGACCCTCCAGCACTCCCACCGCCTGGGTCTTAGTTAGAGGTCAAGGAGGATCAGCACTGCTATTTGAAGTTGTGTAAAACAAGCATTGCATTAATGAGCTAGCATTCGTGTCCTGATTTCACTTTAATACTTGTTATACGTCATTTCACGGGAAATTGGTTTCCCTGTTTGATTCTGGCCCAATTAAGTTTTCCATTCGCTATTTTATGGTTCCTTTTTAACGTCTTAATGTCTAAAGCTCCTTGTAAGCTGATTTTCAAAGAATGTGCTCTACAAGATTATTTGTATATTAGCCATTTGTATAAGATTAGCATTTAGTGAGTTAAAAAATTCTCAGATTCAGACATTCTCCATATTTTTTATTGCCAACAAAAGGACCCAAAGCAATAATTACTCGATCCTGTATTGATCCTGTTGACCCTGTAATGCTCCGGTATTGTGTATTGATAACTTATTCCTCCAAGTCAGAATGTACTGAAAGACGGGCAAACACATTGTTGGTTTTGCTCATTTCGTAATGATATTCAAGAGGAAATACTGATACCCATTAGAATAAAAACCTTCACCTTTACATCCTTTCCACCCATTATGCAACAGTTACAGGGAATGACAATAGGCTGGCTGGCTCAGCCGCCCAAGGACAAAGCAAACTAAACAGAACTAATTGTCTGTGTAAACCAAATTCCTCACCAAATTAAAATCTACTATTGGTAACAGAGATCAATACCCTCCTTCAATCTGGTCAATGCATGAAATCCTACTTGTTCAACTCAACACGACATCCAGATAACCTTGAAGCAGAATCCATCTTTTTAGAAAACATTGCAGTCCACCTTTTTTAAATTCACAGCCTGCAGTGAAAAAATGTGCGTATTGCAACACAGACACGGTCCAATGCAGGTGATCAGCCAGACCAAACAGCTCTGCTATGACTCAAGACACACAGACGTGGAAACGGATGGGGAAAGAAGGGATGAGGAGGAGGTAGAGGAGGAGGTAGAGGAGGCTAGCCAAGAAGATGATGGAAGGCAAAGCCAGAACACAAACATGGAGGTTATTAGCATGAACTGTAACCGTGTCAACAACGTGCAGCAGTCTGAAAACATAAACACACACCGACATGCACGGAGGGAAACACACAAACACGCGCATGTAGGCATTTGGTACAAATTAATAGACTGCTATAATGAAGGTATAATGAAACTGTTATGATCCCTGAGGGGACATTCATCATGAAACTATTTTGTCCCAGTAATTCTGTTTTTCAGGAGACATGATCCAGATGCTTTATGTTCACTGCCAACATGTTTTCGTTGGATATTCCTCCCTACACACACGTGAGAACAGGCTGAAGCCATTATTCTAAGGCTGAGCAAAGACAGCGTGGTTGTGGTCAATTTAAGTGTAACATCTATCAAACAGTATGAGACACACGGAGCCGGTAAGTCAGCAGGCAAAGAATGAGTCCCTGGTTTAGGAGGGTTTAGCCCAGGTTTTAAACCAGCCACATCCTCAGGGATCCCATCTCATGATCCATTTAGCAAGAAGATGAAAGTCCAAACAATAGCTACACTCATTAAATACATCCCCATGAAGGTTCAGGTTTTGTTACGCAGTGCTATGAAATGTAACGTCCTTGGGCTTTTTATTAAGATTATGAAAACAATACAATGAATTATTATTATTATTATGGGTTGTGAATGCAGGAGGCATTTACAACATGTGTTTTTCTGCACACAAATTCTTTATTGTCCGCGTCTGAAAGTTTGGCCCCTAATTTTTCAACATATTCACTCCATTCAAACACAGAATATTCATCTCAATTGGGAATCAACCACGTCTATTTGACGTTTTACGGCCATTTTTTCCCCATTCAAGCAGATTACAGAATCTTCAATAAATCCTCAATATTCACACTTTTTCAAGCATTTCCAAAGTTCATCTATTCATTCACAATCAAACTGTGAAACGCTCACAAAGATTAGGACTTTCTCACATGAATTCAACTTTGTTACAGCATTCATACTTTTTGCACAGTCACAGTTCAAATATTGGTCACTTAGCTTTTAAAAAAAACATTATTTCACAGTTTTTATATATTCTGGACATTATTCAAAGTTTTTAAAGGCAGCAATCCACATTTGGCTTCAGCTTGTCAACAGGGAGCGTTCACAACCGCAAGTTCTTCAGAATTTGCCTTCTCTATTATTATTTTTGTTTTGCAATGATGATGTCTGATCATAAATCCAGCAATCCTTTCCTGTACAGCAGTGCACTTTCACCCTGCTTAGAAGGTCAGCATCGGACTTCCCCACAGGATGGCTGGCCCTCGCTCACCTGTGGTGAGTCGCCACTGGCTCCACTGCAGTTTGGCTGAGAAAGACCCGGGTGAGTGTGGCTCGCAACTCTGGTCATGAGCTCTAAAGCATCCTCACTCCTTGTGAGTGTGACTTGTTTGCCGTGTTACCATTGTGTCTGTACAACCAATGTGTTGATGATTACATTTTTTACAAACCCACAAATGTCTGTGTAGATTTAGCCTCTTAAGTGGCTCTCAAAGTTGACGGCATCGGTGGTGGCATTTCTCAATGCATTATTTTACATGAAAATCCCAGTCGGCAAGTCCGGCGGATCGAGGGCACTCTGTCAGATTTTGAAGGTTTACAACTCTCACGCTCCTCCCCCACGACCACCGAGCTCCTTCCCCTCGACTTTGTGCCCTTTGAAATCCCTTAGATCACGCCAGGTCTGATGTTGACTCTGGTTTTTCACGGGCACCGTCGCAATCTTTCTTTTTTTCCTTATTTTCCACCTGTGTTTTCTTTTCCTTGGTTGTTTTGGACCTCCTTGTTTCGGTTTTTAACCGAGGAATTGGAAGCTTGTAGCTACTTCCCTCCGCCTCCCCCCTGTGATAGTGGAACGGCCCGAGGGGGGAGGGGCTCTTTGTGTGCACGAACACAGCCCTGCGTGCTGATTGGACAGGATGATCCGGGCGCTGTCAATTTTTACAAAACAAACAGGCTATACGTGCATATAATTATGCATATAAATAGGTGATATGTGCTCTGAAATCGCTTCATTTGTACTTGATTGTCTATGAAAGCTGCCCTATTGTATTAGGCCATATAGATTTATACAAACACCTTACTGATAGCGACCACAGCTGGACAAGACTGCTGAATAACGTGTAGCACGTGTACCAATGTAGCATCATAACTGTGTTAAGAGTGTCAGTGCAATAAATGTGAAAACGAATGATATTAACAAGCTAGCCTGCTGTTAACAATCGTTTCTTTGGCCAGCTTCAGTCTCTGTTGTGAGTTACTTTAATCTATTTAGAGAACAAACTACTCATGTATGTACACGAGCTGAAGGAAAACAATGATCCCCAAGTCTGCTGTGTTCTACTGGTGTCAATGTTTATTAGCCTCATCGAGCAACCTGACATCCGCACACGTCTGCATGTACGCTGACCTGCTGCTTCCTTTTTGGGCTTTGAGAAATACACTGGAATATGATCAAAGTGTCCAATAAACATCTTGCAGCACGATATTCCTCCACAATCTGCTGGTACAGTCTGATCGGCCCCAGCTGAACCAAAATTACAGAAAACTCAAAACTGCCTTCAAAAGGAGAAGAGGAAACATTCCACGTAGCACACACACCGACCCCCCCCCCCCCAAACACACACACACACACACCGACACACACACATACACACACTCACACACACACCGACCCCCCCCCCCCAAACACACACACACACACACACACACACACACCGACCCCCCCCCCCCCCCACATAACACACACACACCACACACCGACCCCCCCCCACCCACACACACACACACACTCACACCGACACACACACACACACACAACGACCCCCCCCCCCCCAAACACACACACACTCACACACACCGACAGACACACACATACACACACAGACCCCCCCCACACACACACACACCGACCCCCCCCCACCCACACCGACACACCGACACACACACACACCGACCCCCACACACACACAAACACACCACGACACACACACATACCGCCCCCCGCCCCCCCACACACACACACACACCACGACACACACACACACCACGACACACACACACACCACGACACACACCACGACACACACACACACACCTACCCCCTCTCCCACACACACAACGACACACACATATACACACACCGACACACACACCTGAACACACCGACACACACACACACCGACCCCCCCCACACACACACAAACAGTCACACACAACGACACACACACACATACACACACCGACACACACACCTGAACACACCGACACACACACACACCAACCCCCCCCCCCACACACACACACAACGACACACACACATACACACACCGACACCCACCTGAACACACCGACCCACACTCACACACACACACAGATACACACACAGATACACACACCCCCACACAGACACACACACACCCCCACACACACACACACCCCCCACACACACACAACACACAACACACAACACACACACACACACACACACAGCAGCACAGCCAAAAGCTGCACCTGAGTCCTGGGACGAACTCCAAGAATGTGTGCTGCACTTTTATGTGTGTGTGTGCCCATTGTTCCATGTGTGCCTGCACATGTGGCTGTGCCTGTGAGAGTGGCAGGAAGAGAAAGCACTCTGCAGCGGTTTTTGAGCTCAGTCTAATCTCTCTGAACAGCAGCAGAGTCCATCAGTTGAGTGAGGATACGATCGCTGCTTCTGCATATAAGTTAATCAAGCTCTCTCTGCTGGAGGCCTCTTTGATGTGAACACACCTTTTATGAGGTCATACCAGTAAATCAATAAAGTATTATGCACTGTGCAGTTGTCATGGCACTCATAAATGTTTACAATCTGCGGCCCTGCAGCACAAACAGGAGATGTAAAAGGAAATACACACTGGCAGCGTACGACATTTGTTTCAACAACAAACTATTGTTTTGTTTGTTTCTTATCCCATATACCTGCAGCTCCTTAATGCACATCAACACACAAGGACATGCCATAGTCTCACTTTCCATTATCAAAGCTAGGCACCACTGGAAAAGTTCCCGTCCTGTTATTTGACGATGTCTCCTGTCTCTACAACCTTGGTTACTTGGCCTTTTTTCAAGGTGACCTTTGTGATCGGATGTGCCGGATCAGAACTGTGCCCACGCTTCACACTGCAATGCAACCTGCTTGATTGGAGGGAGATAGGATATATTTTGTGGTGAAAGGTGCGGATGTAAAACGGTGGATAAACACAATAAAAAATAAATAGTATACGCCTCCTGGTATATTGTTCTTGGAAAAAAATGTATTTAGAAGCAGCAAAATCAGGAAATGTTGGGTTTGTCTATGTTTAATAAAGTGTCCAGATTGTCCCCACATGGTCTCCACCCATCACTGAAATCCAAACGTAATGCCTCAGCATCTACTCTGATTGAAATGCCTCAGCATCTACTCTGATTGAACCCTGATCCGGGTAAGATCCTTGGATCTTGGAATGTACAGAATTGGCAATAAATATGTCCTTCATCACATCCACACTGAACCAGATACACAACATCTGAGATTTTGCTAAATTATTTCTACAGATGTATCCATCTTTTAAAAAACGCTGGTTGTACAACAAATGTAAATGATATCTGCCCAGTCGCTACGTTGACACAAGCCCTCAAACAAAGCCAGTAAGACTGAAACTGGGCATGGAGTCCCCATGTTGAGAAGACGCCGTTTTCTGCTGTGAAAACGGAAATGTATCTTTATAAATCTTTGAATAGACTTCTAAAGGAAGAGAAGTTGAAGAACAACTGGCTGAAATACATGTTTATCACTATTCTTCAGCGGAACAACTCGTGTTATCTGGTTATGGTAAGGGGAGAGACATTTCTGACTAGGGATGCAAATTATCGAGTAATTCATTAATCAATAGTTGTTTCATCTTATCGTTGTTGTATGTTGTTTCCCTCTGAATAGGTTCCATCTACTGTATACGTAACATAAAATGCTAACTTCCTTATGATATAAAGAAAAACACAAATCATATTTTGAATAATTTCATTTTAATGCATCAATTTGGGGAATTTCCATCCATCCATCCATTGTCTACCGCTTATAATTTGGGGAATTTTGAGAACCAAAATATGACATATCGTTTCCTGACCAATTTCTAACAAACTGCTGGTTCTGATATAAATGTTGACATACTAAATGGGGTTGAGGAGTTTAAGCATTCAAGAAAAGATGAAAACAAAAATGACTAAAACACAGTGCTGAGCCTTTATACTATTAGTTTATTATGACTATTATTATTATTATTATTATTATTAGTAATATAAGTGGGTGAATATTCCTCAGCCTTCCTTGGTGTTTTGGTTTCGTTCACATACGTCTCCACTCGCCCATCTCTGAGCGACAGCTGAATGTGAATGTGTTCTAGGAATGTGGTCAGGACAGGCGATGCGATGTGGGCGGGTACGGAGAGAAAATAACTTTAACTTTCTGCGATGCGAGTGAAGCGAGTACCAATCACAATGTAGAATAGAGATGATTGACAGTTGACGTCAACAGAGAGTTCCACAGAGATGTGCAGCTTGAACTCGCCGTCGGCGGCAGTTATTTTTTTTTTTTGCCAGCGAGTAGAATTCAGCGAGAAAGCGAGTGATGGGCGAATAGCGACGTATGTGAACGGGGCTATACGCGCCGTCAAACTGGCCAGCTGAGGGGGCGTCGCCGCGGGGGACGCCTCGCCATGGCAACGGGGGAAAACAGAACGTTGATGAGCCAGACCAGCCGCGAGGATTTCCCCTTATAATACGCGCTGCTGCCCTCCTGTTTAGACCTATCATTAGAGCCGTTAGTTAAGTCCATTTGCCTTGATAAAATCATTTTGGGCGAACATCGAGACTATGGCGGCCGAAATTAGACTATGGCGGTGCGCCATAATGTGTGGGAAACACCACTTCCCGTTTGTCTTGTTGTTGTCGTCAGAGCCCTGAGCTGCGTTTCAATAACAGTTTGAGTCGCCCTCGCTCACTCGCCCTCAGCCCTTGCTATGACGTCACACGGAGGCCACTTGGAGGGCGGAGGGAAAGTGGGCGGAGGGGGAGTGAAAGAGGTAAATGGAACACACCTGCCCTCGTTCACTAACAGCCCAGACAATCATGGATCAACCACACGTTGTTGGAGTAGCGCTATACTGCCTATTCCAAATTACACAGAATATGTGGAGACTCATTTCATTGAGACGAAGACGTATTCTACGCTTGATGGCAATACGTCGGCTTATATACTTACACTTGTAAACGTTGGGCTCTGCCATAACTCTGCAACAGACAGTCTAATTGCACAATTTAAGAAAATGAATTAAATTTAATTAATTTTCTACTTTCTTCTTTCTTCTTCTTCCTTGGTGGTGAATAGACAGCAGACAATGGTGTTTGAGGTTCATTATCGCCACCGCATGGACATATTTTTCGTGCACCACTGCAATGCATTGTGGGTGATATACAGCTCTGGAGTGACCATCGTTGTTCACTCGATCACTCAGCCCTCAAGGGTCGATCTCACGGAGTTCACTTCAGCTGTTCAGGGAAATGGAACAGCCCTTAAGATGGCGGCGGGGATTCCCCCGAGGGCAAGTGCTTAGGGCAAGTGAGCGAGGGCGACTCAAACCGTTACTGAAACGCAGCCCTCCTTCGCTTGTGTTCGCGCATGTGCGTCAAGTACGCCTGGTGTCAAGAGCGCCCTCAGGCGGACTGGCGGGGAATTACGTGTTCAAAACGCAATTAATTTATTTTAATCGAGTAATTTCTTATCGACAATTAATCGATAATCGATTAATTGTTTGCATCCCTATTTCTGACATACAAACTAAGTTGTTGATCAATCACAACAGATTTGGCCAGCTGACCAATCAAAGGAGACTGGGATTTTTGGGAGGGAGGGGCAGGAACTCAAACGTTTCAGAGAGGGGCTTAGAAGAGCTGCTGCAGCGCAGTCTGATGGGAAAATAAAACATGTTCTAGTAGTGACCTGAAAAACAAGTAACACAGCACTGGAAAAAGAGCAGTCCAGGTCTCCTTTAAGGACTTAGTTTTAGAAATAGTGGCTTTGCAAGATTGTATGTATGTAATTCACTGAATGAGTTAAAAACCAACATTATCATTACATTTACCAGCCTCAAAACTACCCTGTTGAAAAATAATGACTGAAGAAGACAACTTTCTGTCTTCTCTGTCAACATAGCTGACAACCCAGGTGTCATCATTTCTCATTATTTTGTCAAATCACACTTCACTGCAGCAGTATACCATATGTGTAGAGAACAGAGGGGAGAAGGGGACAGACCCGAGGCTGAACCAGCAGAGACTCTGTCCATGTGCTGAACACTCGGCTGTGACGCTGACCAAAAAGATATAGAAGATTTGGTTCTGGTCTTATTGTCCGGTGGTTCAAAGAGGATGGAAAGCTTCCGCTTTTGCACATTGTTTTCACACAATTCCAGATTTGAGCGAGTTGAAAGTAGAGACCTAAACTCTAAAATACCTCGACATTTTAACTACACTAGGTGTGATCCTTTAGTGGTTTACATGAGTCATGTCTGCAGCTACACCTGCCATCTATCTAACACTGTAACATGTCTCAACGGAATAAAAAGCTCTCTCAACACTGCGTACTAACTCGCTGGCCTACTATTCCCTGCTCGCCGTTTAATTCCCTGAGGATTAAACTGATATCTGAACTCAAATGCCTTAATGTCGGGTGTGTCCCTGCCATGTGGGTGTGCAGCTCCATCACATCTGCGAGCCTAGATTGCTTCTGGTGGAGCAAAACCATAATCTCAGGACTTTCATCACTATGTGAATCACATTAAACACACACTGAGTGATGACAAGTTTTAGTTCTTTTTGTCTTATTTTATGCAGGGACCTTTTGCATCATACCTGCTCGGCTACCAAACAAGCCACAATCTGTCCGTTTCCCCGAGTGAGTCAACCGAAAGTGGTTTCAGAGTTTATATCGCAGGCAGTTAAGACCTTTATGTTCATAATGCATGTGTCTATCAGGCTCAAGCCATTCACCAAGACGTTAGTCAAATCACAGGTGCAAGCTGACCAGCTGCATCGAGGGCTGGAAAAGCTATTAAAGGATGGTTTGAATACAGACTTGGAACAGAGGTAGGATGGAACCATTTCCGTATATAATCATTTCAACACCAACATTTTTCATTTTTTTTGCTAATTCAAACACTTCAGGGAACATGAGTCCTTGAGTAAGCAGCTTCTCCCCATTAAAAACAATCTCTCCAGTGTTTCTGCTATCATGATGATTAATGATATTCATAGTGAGACAATAAAAAAGGGTCAACAATTTAGTGGCAACATATATACAGAGCAGAGGTAATGATCATTTTCATACATGGGCCCATTAGTATAATGTTGTTGTGTTGTAGCATGTCAGAATAGGAATGCAAAAAAGATTATCGTCGGCAACGTCGTCGTTTGAAGTAAAGCCACAAAACAGACCGACTGGACTGATGAACTCATCTGTAGTTCTCACGTCATATCAGTTATCTCAAATGTGTATTGAAACAATGCTGTCATTGATAAATTAGTTACAGCAGCAACCACGAAGCTGCAATTCTCAGCCGGCTATTCTATAAAAGGTAAGCACCAGTGATCAATGTTAGCAGCATGAGCTTGTTAGCAGAAGTAGCACGTAAACAATCCATGTAGCTCATAGACAGTTTAGCTAGCTAATGTAACATATAATATGACATTTAATTAATACTACGACAAAACAAAACCTCAACTCCTTTAGTCTCAGAGTATCATTGGTGTTACAATGTGATGACGTCGTCAGGACGTCGCTCCGCAACACTAACATATCATTTGACAAATCTTTGTATTGAATTTCCATGACGGCAAAAAAGCCTTGTGTGTTTTTTTTTTTTTTTTTAGAGATTCTTGAAGGGAGAATTCTCATTCTATTTAAATCCAAACTTGAGATGATCCTCTGAAATGTAATTGAATCGGACTGTGAGGTGATGATTCCCACCACGACTAGGTAGTGTGTTGTAAGAGGACTGGTTAAGCGTCCATGATGTGTGATTGTGCTCCTTTACTTAGCTGCTGAGCTGGAGGAAGCAGGATGTTTTGTTGGAAGCTCCTTTACTGGCCACAGCCCAAAGGTTATTAACCCACAATCAGGACAGGGAGGGACAGCCGCCGTGACTTCCACAGACATGACACACACACACACACACCCACACACACACAAGACGCGTATTGTTTGATTCACACTAAAGCTTGGTACATCAAACTGTCACGCCCACTCAAACACACAAGTCAAGCAGCTTGTGAAACGAGTATTGACAGAGTCGGTGTGTAAACAATGAGATCACTGTGAGTCGATACGGAAGCAGCGATGGAGAGGCCTCCTCCGCCATCACATGCCCTCAACCCCGTTCTCTTAGTATCTGACCTCAGATCAGCACCTTAAAGAACTCGAGGAACACCTGCCGAACATCGACCTCGTCTCACCGACTGGGAGACGTAGTGAACGTGGCTGGCTTCCATTAAAAAGGGGCGGCACAGATTGGAATCCTTTGAGATCGCTTTGCCTGACAGACACACAGAGCTAAAAACGGCGCAGCTAAGCTAAATGATGCGGTGGAGACTTACTGTGAAAGTGGCTGCATGTGCCAAGACAACATGCAGCATCGTGGCTGCCACATGATGGACTCAGCCTGTTGGTGCATCAGTTAGCATTGTAGTTCGGCAGCTTGTTTGGCACTTCAACCCACAGCACCGTGTGGGCAAAGCAGTAAACTCATCAGTTAACTGTTAATGATCAGTTAACAAGAGTCGGCTATAGGTTAGAGCCATATTGTGCTCCTGCTAATGGCTCAGCTAAAACATCCAATATTTTGGGAAACAAACCCATATTTTACGTCAACAATTACACATAATTCAAATTAACGTGACTCTTACATTAACTTCACAGGATCCAAATACAACCTATGCAAAATGGACTATTCATATTTTCACTAATGCTAATTTTAGCTTTAAAGCCAATCTGATATTTTCACAGGATTTTTTTTTTTTTTTTAATTTATGGTCATCTTTATGTACTAAATTATTTAACCTAAGGTGGTTTTCTCATCTGGATGTGCTCATTGGATATAATTCATAGCTGCTTTATTAAAATGTCATTAAATATTATTAAAATATTAGCTATCAATTCCTCATAGTTTCAGAAACACAGACCTTTCAATTTATACCCCTAAAAAGCCATGTGCAAAAAATGCATTTTTTTTCTAACTTCAGGGAACTTATAATAACATAATGGAGTGATCTTGGAAGCTAATGTTGCAGATATTTTCTAAATGGCATCCACATTTTTCAATTATGGCATCAGTTAGCCTCTGGGATGCTTATTTATCACTCTATAGAACACTAAAAATGGCTTTTTGGCCAAAACCAGCTAAAATAAGGTGAAACTACAGGAGCCATCCAGAAAATATGGTACAACTCAGAATGTGTTCCTCATAACACAGTAATCATAGGCTAATTATCTATTTACATGTATATTTGCCAGGCTAATTATCCATCACATGTATATTTGCCAGGCTAATGCAGTTTGTCCATCTATTCCATCAGTTGGGCAACAAAAATATTGTCTTCAATCACCAATGAGTTCTACTTTGCCATTGTTTGCTACGGTCTGCGTTTGCTTGTTTTGTGGGATTGCCTCCTTTGATCATTTTCAAATGTCAAAAATTTGCAGGAAGTGTAGAGTTGCAATCACAGCAGCTTAACACTGATTAAAAAACAGCAAAGTAGAAAGAAGTGGAATTAATGAGTGAGTTAAAAAAAGAGAAGCTCCTTATGACATAACATAGCTGTTGTACACACAGAATTGTTGCTACATAAATTTAAATGATCTGGGATTTATCAAGACAACAGGTAAAGATTGACTGAGGTTCAAATGCTGCTGTTTTCATTCAAACAGGTTTCTGCTTGTAACATTCCAGCTTCCCTCCATCTGTCCCGACCGTGCACACCTCGGTCCACACTGCAAGCTAACACACAGCTAATCACCCACTGGGAAACACACACACACACACACACACACACACACACACACACACACACACACACACACACACACACACACACACACACACACACACACACACACACACACACACACACACACACACACGTCCAACATCAACAACGAGCCAGCGGGTCATAAAACTCACTGAGCTCTGGACAGTTTTGTATTTATTAGTTTGATCTGAGCTTTCAAACTCAAAACTGTGTTCATAAACAGCATCCCACAAGACAATTTAACAATCTATCATCTCACTCACAGTATATATTTTCATCAGCGAACGTTACAGGTATCAACATGTTCAATGAGGGAAACTGTATACTTCCAGGAAGACATCTTTACCCAACGGCTCTTGCCGTTACTGTGACGTCATTTTTTGAGAAATTCACAAAATATGATATGGCCTGGGAAAAGATGGCAGACTCACACAGTTGCCTCGCCAACATTTCAAACATTAATCTGAAGTGGATTTTACTGGCCAAACGCTCCATTTTTGAGTCAGCTAGAACATGAGGAGGATAGGATGAACTTCAAATGAATACACAAAGATTTCCTGTAAGGGCTGATTTGTTTTGTTCAAATATATTTCCCACATAAACTGATGTGGATATATACAATATATAAAAATACCCAGCCACTGTTCCAACACGACGCTACAATTTCCTTTATCTTGTTTGGCATGAAGCGCAGCATCGAGGAGCACAGGTGTGCTACACCGCTCATTAACTTGATTCGCTGTTTAACGGTCATTAATCTTGATTATGGGGCATTTGTGAGGCTCATTAGCTTCACCTGAATGAAATCTGGATCAAACATTTAGTTGGCAAGACTTAAATAAGATACAGGGATGGAAGAAAGAGAGCAGAGGGAGGCAGGAGAGAGAGTGAGGCAGGAGAGAGAGGGAGACAGGAGAGAGAGGGAGGCATGAGAGAGAGGGAGGCAGGAGAGAGTGAGGCAGAAGATAGAGGGAGGCAGGAGAGAGAGGGAGGCAGGAGAGAGAGGGAGGCAGGAGAGAGAGGGAGGTAGGAGAGAGTGAGGCAGAAGATAGAGTGAGGCAGGAGAGAGAGGGAGGTAGGAGAGAGAGGGAGGCAGGAGAGAGAGGGAGGCAGAAGATAGAGGGAGGCAGGAGAGAGAGGGGAAGACTTAGTGAGAGGGAGGATAAGAACATAAGAATAAACCTTCTCTCAGTGAACGGCAGAGTAATGTGGCATTCAGCTCAGTGTGAAATCAGCCCATCGATCAGACTCAATGACCGGGGGAGGAAGGGGGAGCTGAAAGAGAGAGGCATAACGCAGCACTAAGCAGGTGATGGATTTTCTTCATTAAGTTTGTTGCGTTGGAAGCCAAAACCTAGCCTCTGAATCTCGCTGTTTCAGGATTTAACTGGCCAAAGCTAAATTTGAAGACACATGAGAAACGGTCTGAAAGAGACGACAGGAGGCAACACGTGACCTCGCATTGAAAACTTGTTTAGGACTATAGTGGACTAGGTGAGCAGGAAAAACTCAAGGCACAAACATAGAAGAGTAAAGATTTAATGCTGTGTCCCGTCTCTTTTGTTCACTTCTCCCTCCCCCATCGCTGGCAGCACAGTAATATATTATTATATATTGACGTAAAGGACCCTTCCTAGTTATAATTTTGGTTAATGAGGGCTTTGTAATTGAAGTCATTCACCCTCCTGCATCTGTGCCTCCCCATTAACGTCCGTCTCGGCACCCTCAAATGGCACACATTAGCCATTTGGGCTCCATCAATCAGCCTCTCGGCCTGCGAGTCCCTGAGGTCGTTCTGGCTCGGCGGCTCCTCAGCTGCACTCTGATCACACATCGCTGTAAAATCACTCTCCCATATCATTGCCAGGGAGGGCTGCAGGTTTAACGGTTAACTTAACAGATACCTAATGAACAGGAAAGAGCAAAGAGCCAAGGCTTCTGTCGGAAGTAAGGAAATCTGGGAACAGACTTGAAGCATGTTCTAGTAAGGCTGGATTTGTGAATAAAACACTGATATCTGATATCAAAATAATACTGGCATTGAGTAATATTACTAGTATTGTAGCCATGTGAAAAATGACAGCAAGGTAGAAAGTCACTTGTGAGAATATTTAGGATTATCCCGATAATGGAAATTCACCACAACCAAGTTATTGTTTATTATTAGATGCCAACTTCTCAGTTAGTCAAACTGTTTAATGAAGAAGTTACTTCAATGAATTGATTGATTATACTGCTGGGAGGGGGGTATTTTCAAGAGGCAGGAACATAACAGCGTATATAGAGCTCTAATCCTGTCTGTCCTTTGTGTATTGTAATTGCTTTGGCTAGAAACACACATAGTCGCACACAGTCTGTAACTAATCTGACGATCACGAAAGAAAGTGTGACTTATTGCAGTGATCAGATGGGGAGGAAATGATTTCCTACAGCAAACAACCAGACCTCAATCTGCTCTCACACGGCCGCCTTCCCTGTTACCTAAAACCTCTCTAAGCTCCAGCTGGAATCCAATGAATGCAGGAGGGAGCGCTGATCGCATAAACCGCAGAGCCAAATAAATGTGAGAGCTGATGTAGGAAATATGAAATGTTTAGATAACACCGTTCAGACCACACGCTAGGCCATCTGGTCTATCAGTGCGAGTGCTACAGTCTTGCACAACTGAGTAACTATGTCAGTGTTTCCCCTACCATTGTACAGGCCAAGGAGACCTGCCGCCAGGCCAAAAAAAAAAAATCAATACGCCAACAATAAGCTACCTATCAATTAATTCATAAATCAATAATCATTTACATTAGGAGCGCCTCCGCGCAGCACAGTAGACTTGCTCCGCAAGACGCGCGGCCGCAACAATCCTCGCCGCGCGCTCCCGCTACGTTCTTGTTCGTGTACTTTACACGCTTGATGTTGTTCTGATGCCGCTCTGCCTCGTTAAACCACCACGATGTCGCTTTCTACTTTGAAAACACGGAAAGTTGACACTGTATTTTGATAAGCTGTTGCACTCTTCAGACTCGTGGTGTGAGCGGAACCGGACCGGTACCGGAACCGGACCGTGGCATTTATAAGAAAAATGCCGCTGTGTGTCTCCGTCCAAAATCCGCTTTCCTCGCGCTGCCTGCTCGCACAGATCCGCTCGTGCGCACATGCGCTGATGCAGGTCGAGTGTTGTCGAGAAATATATGCAGAGACGGCGCTCCTTAAAAACAACATCAAGCCATGCGTGTGTAGTATTAGGACGTGATGACGTTTGTACAACTGGCTAACAGGCCAAGGCTTGTTTGGGCTGGAGCAGTGTGAATGCAAAGCAGTGGCGAGGCACGCTACTGATCGCGCCCTCAGGCAGCCTATGTTAATAAAATAAGGATTGTTTTTGATAAGCTGTGGAACTCTGAGTTAACCTATTTCTACCTGAATTTCTATGAACTATTAGGCTGTTGAGTAAACCTATAACTTATATTTTACTTGATAAAATAACTCATATGTCGTTATAGTGTTTTACAGTATCTGTAGCTATTATTAATGTGATGCTCCTCATTTTCCAGACATATTTTTCCGGCCCCTAATTTTGGATCATTTCCATCAACCGGCACCTTAATAAGTCACTCTCTCCTT
This sequence comes from Eutrigla gurnardus, assembly GCF_963514095.1. Classification (NCBI taxonomy): domain Eukaryota; kingdom Metazoa; phylum Chordata; class Actinopteri; order Perciformes; family Triglidae; genus Eutrigla; species Eutrigla gurnardus. The sequence goes on from NC_139920.1 coordinate 6,259,922, forward strand.
GAATCCTTGAAAACCTTGAATACACTCTGGTTGAACAAAAATGTTGAATGCAAATATATTAATTGCAGAATTGCAGACTGCTTGCTGTACCACCTGACTTAATCCAACCAATACACCATCCCACGCGTCTCGTCTGTATAGGGTTTTTTCAGTGGGTACCACCGGGCCTGAAATTCTAGGGGAAACACTGTATGTCATACTGTTGTTTTTCATCCTGTCCAACATAAAGCCATCTTGGGTTTCTCTGACAGCAACAAAAAAAAAAGAGAACGATTTTGGTTTCTATCTGATCTTTTTTCATTCACTCTGTCTCCTTTTGTGTGTCACGCTGAGGTGACAGAGCTCAAAGCTGAACGATACACTCAGAAAGTCATGACTGGAGAAGCATTTAACATGCTGCGCTAATGGAGACTATGCAGGAGCGTTTAGCCCAACAGCCCTCCCTCTTCTCTCCGACCCCATTAACACTCTACTGTACAGAACATTGTTAATCCACTGTAGGTTTCACTCGACTTCCAGTCTCTCCTAATTAGCTTGATCCTGCTGGTGGGCTTCAGCTGGGACATCTCTCTCCTGAGTATAACGGATTACCCCGTCTTCTCTACTTATCAACCAACGTACAGTAGCTCCAGGGGTAGAGAAATAATCACTGGATGCTTTTTATTTCTCATTTACCTGGGCTTGTATCTCGCTCACAAAATCACACTCACATTTCAGCTGCAGACAAAGTAGACACCTGCTATCCTGTGTCAGTGTTAAGACTTGTGCGACCTGCAGGCAATGAGCGTTACAGCTTTTACTTTTAGTTACTCCAACCTCCAGAGCATATTAGGAATCCAATTTAGTTCATAGCAATATGTCACCAAATGTCTGAAGGTGTTATGTTCTTCGTTTCCATCCATTTTTCATGCACTTAAACATCAGAAAGACGGTCTGAGAAAAGTCCCCACAGTCAGCAGAACCAACCGTTCTAACAATTAACAACAGCTATAAATGATGGCAGTGATGATCATTTTCACTTCCCAGTCCTGGACAATGGTGGGCAAGCTTACCAGCTGTATGAATCCAGTAATGTTTTCCTAAATGAATACAATATATAATCATGGTAAGACTGGAAGTGGAGGTTTGACAAATAAACCAAACTACATAAAAACACAGGCGGTACCTCATCAGACTTTGACTCCAGAGTGAGAGAATATCGTGGGCAGAAGGAAAGGAGGAAATTGTATTTTGTCAAAATGACCCGAGGATGATGTGAAACACATACAGCAACATTTAAAGTGAGGAACAAAACGGAACATTTAAAAGTTGCTCCAACTGTTGACAGGTCTTAGAGGGGACATTCAGGAAGGAACTACAGCTGTGTATGACTCAACATATTTGACCTTACTTACTTTGTAAAAAATGTATTGAGTATAATGATTTAAATCTGGCATACCACATATCTATGACTACAATGACCAAGATATTAACAGCTTTGCCTTCTTTATGGTTTGCGACAATCACAAATTCAAAAAGTAGTGAGGTGAAACACCTAACTCTAGCCTCGAAGGAACAGATTCTTGTTGGAAGAACAACAATTCAGAGCGATTTATTTTTGAATCATTGAAGTAAACAATAAGGAATAAGAAGTTCCAGAGCTGCAATAAATGTCTGTCAGACCACTGCAGGGACATTGTCTGACAGGGTTTATGGTGTTGGTGGACTGCATCGCTTTTACTGCTCCCGTTTCACCATGTCAGAGCACACACAGTAAAACAGGGATGTGTCAGGACCGAAATGCCAGACTGAGAATGCCCCAGGAGGACAGGAGGAACAGCTCTAGAAGCCAATCATCTGGTGGGAACCAGTGAAACGCCCTATGAGGGGAAGAGGAGACGTTTTTAACAAGTACGGTAACTGCAATTTTTAAGAGATATTAAGTTCCTCACAGCTCTGCTATTAAACATATTAATGCCAGAATGCAGTGTTTTTTTGTTTATTTTTAGGCAAGTTTGGATTTTTGTAATACATATGGCAAGAGCATACATTGGAAGTTGGGCTTGATCACATTTTTCTTTTATCACTTTACTGTCCACAATATACAGGATCCCTAACATTTTGCTGACTCATTTCACACCATTACAAATGACGCATGCCTCAGGCATTCCTGTACCGCTCATTCCAATCAGACCAGTGTACACAGGTTGTAAACATGTAATGTTTCTTCCACTGTCGGAAACAAAGGCTCCCAGGACAGAAACAGCTGACGGATTCCTTGATTGCACAGGATGTTGATTGGAAGCGCACTCGCGTTTCCTGTAAGCCCACCCCCCAGCACTCAGCCTCATTCACATGCACCGAGGAAGGGAAACAACTGTGGCTATTAGTGCATTTCACAACATTCAGGACCTAATGATTTAAAGAAGGCGTGTACAAGTGTCCGTACTGGGAAGGTGATTTACTACAAAACAGTATACACTGAGTTACAGACATCTCTTCTCAATGTAAGTTAATGGAAAAAGTATTTTTGGGCCCAACAACATCACATGACAGACACGGAAGTTGTCATTGCACCGTCTGGCCACTCTGTAAAATGTTCTTCATAGCTTGGGGCTCTTCCTGGGGCTTGACAGGTGTCATTTGTATCAATACAAGCCAGCAATCCTACAGTGTGTGTTACATGTGTTAGACAAGTCAGACGTGATGGTGTGTCTGCCTTCAGGTCAGGACATGCTAAAAAAAGTAACTGCAGTTAAACGGTCAACTTAAACAGCAGATGTTAACTGTGTCTGTTAACAAGGAAGCAACTTGCTGTTGCAGAAGGGTCTGGTCTAAAAGACCAAATAAAAATAGATTGGTTTTAAGTGAATAACCTGTTAAGTCCCACAACAACTGTCCAATGGACAGAAGCAAAGATGCTAATCATACTCTGTTTCCAGCTTCTAAAATGTGAGGATTTGTTGCGTTTCTCATCATTGGTTGACACCTGAGGACGTCTCTTGGACTAGTTCTTCCAAAAAATAATCATGAATCAATATTGAAAATGATTGTTGACTTAGCTTTTGCCTAATCCTGTTAGCAGTTTACCAAAAAAATTAAACTGGACTAATTTGCAGTAAAATCCCCTGGAAATATTACAGCACCAGAACAGAGACATGATTCATTACCCAGCATTCCACAGTGCAAGCAATAGGTAGACGTTTCACTGTATGAAAACGCCCTGTCTGGTCCTCCATTTTATACTGTTTCAAACAAAAACACATAAAAACAGCAGCAGCTCAAAAACATCTGCCTGACTTCCCATGATACCACAAAGTACACTCCCTATAACTTCACACCTCCTTCCCCCGACTCAAACCTGGCAAAGAAATGTAATTCTCCCCCCGTTAAGTTGATCCGAAGACAACGTGCCGATTCTGACATAAATGGAAAAAGTTACAAAACACAGTTGAAGGCAAATCTTATTAATTGGACTACATTTTCCTTCATTGTTCACATAGTATCCCAAAAGGCCGGGTGGTGCGGTCATATCGCATGACAAAGTCAGATCAAACTGTCCTGAGGTTGAGGAACATGACTTCATGCAGAAATGTGAAATTAGGAGCAATGACTTCATCTTTGGAAGGAGCTGTTATTAGCAAAAGGACCATTTCCATGTGTATAGGCCTCTAGACTAACTTTTAAAAGTACAAGGACAAAATACCCAGAAACCACCTGGACAATGTGACAATGAGGGTGCAGACCTCTGCTAAGACCAAAATATCAATGTTAATGAAAGAGAAAAAAGATCTGTGTATCCGCCTCGCAATTCAGGTCCGTTCTCAAAAGTAATGGGTTCTTCTGGGTCACATGCTACACTGTTCCACCTAGAGTTTTCCTGATAAAATAGAATAGAATAGATAGAATCTCTATGCCACGAACAAATAACGTGTCCTTGACACGACTATCACACCAAATCGTACACGATATCCATCTATTCTGTTCTGTTTAGTTAAAAAATTGTCATAGCTAACAGTGTGTATGTAAAATTGTGCAGATTGTCCAACATTTATGAATGTATTGTTTCTGGAATACTTCCACATTATCTATCTTTGGCTGGACAGTAGAGGGCTAAATCCACCACAGTAGTTGCAGCTAGCGTTAGCACACCTGCAGCCAGCGTCTAAACAATCCGTGAAGTTAATTGAATTATCGTAAACTTCATCAACATGTTTGCGTAATTAAGTGGCTTGTTGGTCTCCCCAACACTGTGTGACATTTATGAGTCTGACACCTTAGTATGAAACCAGTATTCATGAATTGCAGACTATTAACGCTGAAATATCCCAGTATGTGTTGCTGACATCGTTAACAAAACAGGAAGGAAAACATGTGGCTGGATAAGCAACGGTATTGCCCTGGTGACTGACTGACAGGCAGCAGGTTGTAGAGTCCAGAGAGAGATATTTAATAATTGAAATAAAAAACAATGTTAAAGTTGAGAAACAGTAACAGTAAAACAGGAAATGCTTTCGACTTTATGGGCTCATATCTTACACTTTATATAAACTGTATGAATTACTGCCTAATGAATCAACTACCATATAATGAGTGGCATTTGCTTCATTATGAGACCTTTCAAACATCTTAACATAGGAGTACGAAGTTTGACTGTTGTAACATGTTACTGAAATGTAACTTAACCCTATCATGTGATCTGCAATTAAGCACATTGACCACACATGACCCAGCAGTATCCTAGGTTTCACCTCACCTCACCATGACAGTATCAGTGGTGCAGAACTGCAGGCAGCTGCATAAAGCCTGTATATCTGTCAAGGATCATTGCATTGCAGCGGTTTCCCTTTTAATGACAATTTAAATGTCACTTTGTTTAGATAATGATTTGTCTTAATGTAGCTGCTTTTGTGTCGTGCTTCTCAGAGTCACTACTCAGTGTTGGAATAAATCCCTCAGTTAAAGCCAAGTTCAACTGCATGTTTTGCAATGCAACCACACCATGAAATCACAAAATTGGCTTACACACATTCACACAGACCACATTACAACCACACATTAAACAAACAGATAAGGGTGGACAGATCCACGCTAAAAGTGTTCATACTGCATTACCTGTGTTTTGGATTTTCATTTTCATTTTAACCCTGTATTAATTTCCATATGAAGTACTAATGCGCCCCTTCTCCCACAAGTCACAGCAAACCCATCATCTTTGCTCACAGTCAAAGCAGAGTGATGTCGTAGTGCACTTTAGACCTTCCCCTTGTTCCCCACTTTACACAGGCTTCACCTAGCAACACAACAGACGCACACACATTCATACACCACAGTGACTGAGCAAAAATACATTCATTTGGTAACATTTGATGCCAACTGTGGTACTTTCATGCAAAACCGTGTAAATACCACAGATTTGAAAAGAACAGAAAAATGATGCAGAGCTGTGGGAACAAAGGAAGGTGGAGGGAGAACCCCAGTGACAGCAAAACATCTTCCTGACCAATGTCTCGCAGAAAGGCAAGCCAAGTCAAAATGCTCCCTGTATAACACTCATTCACCACACATAAGTAGGGTTGCACAATGTAGGATTTTATCACGGATCGCAGTAAACAAGTTGATCACTATGAATGTCCATTATTGGGATAGTCGTTCATATTGTCACTCTCTAGCTTGCTTTCAAATGTAAAAAGAGCCCAAAATACTGGACATAAAAATATGTGTTAAATTATTTATGCAGGGAAACTTTATTAAGTATGATCGTCTTATTTAAGATTATTTGATTGTGTGTCACTGTTTATTAAAAAAAAAAGATGTTTCTATTGTATTTGTTTCAAAACAAAATGTAAGTAATTTTAATCGTTTTAAGCATTTGAATGATTATCGGGATAATGTCATGAATCACAATTATTTTGGCCAAGATATTTGTGACATGAAATTTCCATATATTTCTATGCAGCCTATAATATAATTTACACTCTTGATTGATACCTCTGTGTGACCAAGTGTAGCCAAAATCATATGAAGTTGTTATTCATGACTTGTAAATTGGGGGACACCTATCATTAATTGGCAGCCTACCAGATCTAACCCCTGCTAGATATGCACTGCAATAATCAAACACATGATTTGTTCACCACAGCATGTACAAATCATGAATTCACATATTTTCCAATGAGGTCTTGCACGCAGCCTTCATGGGCGCGTTGTTATCACAGTGCCTGGGAGAGTACTCACCGCATCCTTCTCCGCGCCGCCGCTCTCCTGGTGCTCCATGTTACAGAGTTTCCTCTTGTTTTTGTTTTCTGTCCTCTTCATCACCTCGGCATAAAAACCTGCTCGTGTGCGGGTTTGGCCCGGTTGGCAGCCCGGTCTGGTGTGTGGCTGCAGCCGGTCGGTAGCGTCCGTCGGTTAGCTGGCTAGCAACGTGTCAGCTCGGCTGGTGTCGACTTCAGTGACACCTCGTTGCCAAAATGAAATTCATCGCTTGTTGATGCAGTCTGTTGAGTTGAGCGTCCGCTCGAGAGTTTGTCCGAGCCAGCCAGCCATTCCTGGTCAGGAGCCAGTCCTGCGGCTGTGGCCAGCTAACTTAGGAGCCTAGCTGCACTTTTCGTGCTGCATGCACATCTGGAAAATCCGTTGTGACAAGCTGTCACTCAACCGTGCATCAGCAGCAGCCACAAGTTTATCATCGAGGGCAATAAAAAAGGGCGATTTATGGTGGCTCACAAACACAGTTCATCATTTGCGGGGTAAAACTGATCCATGCTGGACTGTCGTCTCTTGCAACAGTTCACCCAACACTACTTGTGAGTTAGTTAATGACGTTAGCGGCTGATGCTAAGCTAGCGTCCTGCTGCGTGACTAGCTGAGCGGCTAGCCAGCCTGCCTGCTACCGTTTACCTGCACAGAAAGACCGTGACACCCATGACAGGTCTGCCCTCACTCAGCGGACGCTCCAGGTGATTCTGCTGGATTCCGCGCGCTTTATCCGTGGTGGTGGTTTATCCGACAGGGGACGTCCTCTTCAGATGCTCTTCCATCATCAGATAAGGGGCTAAGTTCCGTGTGGAGACACCGGGTCGGCACTGTGTTCAACTGCAGCCGCGGCGCCGCACGGCAGACGGCACGGCTCGGTTTGTTTCCTGACTCTGACGCGGTCGCTGCAGTGTCAAGCTAGCAAGAAGGTGCTACAACTTCCGCCTACCACAATAAAAGCATCGTTTATTCAGAATCCGCTTTATGTGCCAAGTGTGTGCGCACATACAATGGATTTGAAATGAATGCATTTAAAACGTAAACATATGTATGATTTTCTTTTTCATAAAATAAAATAATGATTATATCACTGATGCCCTAGTGTGTAAACAGTCCTTTTTGGGGTCAACAGGTACATATAACGGTGTAAAATATATACGAAGATTACGTGTTTCCGTCTGAAACTATTAGTACATTATATTAATATGAATGTATATCGATATCCGGGCATTTGGTCTACAACGTGATGATAGCTTAGTTTGTCTACCACACACGTTTTATTTTGAAAGTACTTAAAACTATTTCCTGACTTCAGCTTCACCTGCTGACATAACCTGAGTGACGACTAGGCTATGTAAAATTCTTGAACTCAAACTCGCACTTCTCTTATAAGTTAGAATAAAAAGAGCGCATTTAAATTAAAAAAAAAGGCGCTCGGACCAACTTTCCTTCATTTTGAATGTCTGCCTGTTCTTTGCGTGTGTGTGTGTGTGTGTGTGTGTGTGTGTGTGTGTGTGTGTGTGTGTGTGTGTGTGTGTGTGTGTGTGTGTGTGTGTGTGTGTGTGTGTCAGTGGAAGTTGCATTAGTTTTGTTGGACTCTGCTGCCACCTGCTGAAGGACAATAAACATGCCTGTACAGTGGATTTTATACTGAGATATATTAACCTTATCTATAATAACCTTAGTGTGATTGTTACCTGGTTCATGTTCCTTTTTTAAATAAAGAATATTATTTTTTCATATATAATTATATATAGATTTAAGTCCTGAAGTTATTATGAGGGTGAACAAGTACAAGAAACCTGATATTACTGAAGTATTTATGAGTAATTAATTTATCCTGGACTATCCTGGATATGCTGATTTATATACACCATACTGAATACTGGTGATCAGACTGTAATATTGTAAAACATAAGTAAAAGTATAAGTAAAATGTAATGGTTGGCGATACTACATTATTTCTTCACTGTAGCAGTTTCTTTTTAAAATGTTTATTCCTTTGCTTCTGCCACAAATACATTTGTGTTGTCTTGATTTGTTTTCTTTCCACAATAAAATGATTATATATTTATTTCACCCCATTATTATAAAATAATTCAGCATTTTCTGCCATTTATAACCAAAAGTGTTGTGGGTACTGATATTTGCTCCTGGGCTCTGTTTTATTTCCATCCAGTGGAAAAAAGAAAGAGTGTAATATATAGTTGATTCAAGAATGATGACAACAAAGACAGATGTTGCTTTGTCCCCTTTTTATTAAAAAGGTGCTTTTCTTTTACCCCAAAACATTTTAATAAAGAGATCATGCATAGAAATACAGCTGGTCTTTGTTGAACAGCAACAAAACAACTTGCCTCGATGAACACACTTCCTTTAATATGTACATACATGAGATGTGGTTCCTAAAACCACGCGGATACTGAGAAAGACACTGACTGTTTGACATTTGACCTGTGGGGAATTACACACTAAAATATCTAAACTTGATTATTTTACACCTGATTTCACAACACACACGTTGCTCACTTTGGTTGATTGTACTGCTTTATAAATATATCATAACAGTGTTTTTTTGCTGCTCCTTTGCCTTTTTTCCACATTGTATACAAAACTCTGATTCATGTTGAGCCAAACATGAGTGGGCCTTTAAAACCACCTTAAATTGATTGTCACAAATCTGGACATATTCATCCAAAAGTACGTTTGTTTAAATCACTTCAGCTTCAGAGCTAAAACAGATGACATGGCACTTTAATATCCAGGCCTAAACCATCAACAAAAAGCAACCATGAAGGTTGTTATTGCACAGTAACCCAAAAATTGCATATTTCAGTAAAACTATCAGAGGGCAGTGAAGCCACAATTCATGCACAGAAAGAAACAGCTAAGCTACTACACAGAGAAATCAAGATACACTCCCCAAAACAGAAGAAATACCATTTGGAGAAGCCAATTTAAAACACCCAATTTCAGAAATGTTCTTTAGCACAGTGAGCGTCACAAATCCAGAGAAGTTACATACAGATGTTTCTCCCATGGCGATTATTTTAGCTTTTTTGTCATCTTGAGGAAAATTCAAACAAGGATATTCACAAATTTAGCAAAAAGAAAAATTCCAAAGGGATATATATTTAAAAAAAGAGATAAAAGCGTGGTCCATTTTTCTGGTTACAAAAATGAAATGTCATCTCTCTTGGACCGTGGACTAAAAAAACGTATGTCTTTTATTGGGTTACTAAAGGCATCACACAAACCGCTATAGCAGCTTCATCAGAAGGCCCTCCAACACTGCAGGTTAGTGTTTCAGCAGGAAAACTGGGTTGGACCCATATTCTTTATTGAATATCTGAAGAGACCTAACTCCACATGTAACAGTAATACTGGAGTTTGAAGATATTTAGGAAGAAACACTGACTTGGTGTTTTATTTGTGAGTAAATGCAAGAAGAGAACTTCATCTACCAGCTATCTGACCTAACTGTATATTGGTAGCTCTACAGTATTTTCCACTTTGTCAGTAGTTGGCTGTTTTTAGGACAAACGTACAATGAGGACAAGACAAAAACCTATCTACTGTACCGTCAGAGAGTATGGCTTTGTTTCCACGAGCGGCTCAAACCACATGCACCTGTTCTACACACTAACTACAAACATGAGCCTCCACAGAGGCTCAGAGGAAGCACAGTTTGGTTTCAGTTTCAAAGCAACTTTCCTGCTGGCATCACATGGAGTTGCATTTCTTAAATCCCTGCTGAAGTACGGGACAGAAGTTGGCGTCTGATTGAGAGCATCTGATTTACGATTTAAGAGACAATATTTTAATTCGTCGATATTGTTCTGATTGTCAAACAGAGGCAAGTTATCGCTTTGGGATTCAGGGGAAATGAGACAGTTACACTGTTTTTCATGTGCTTGGACCCCATGAGCTGGTCTACATTAAAATCTGTTGATGTAGTCCTATTAACCCTGGACTAAAGTGTCTCTGAGAGGGTTTTAAATCTGGTTTCACGTGATTTTATCTGTGAACACGAAAAAAATAGTCGGAATCTACGAATCATATACCAACTGCAGGGAAACTCAGACTGCTCACATATAAATAAGAGAAAACACTTCAGTTGACGGCCTCAACAAAAGCTCTCACACACATTATACCAATAATGAAACGATTCATTCATATTCAGAAACCATCATGACCCAGCAGAAATGTAACAACACAGTCAGATGGCCGTCACTCAACTGAAATGTTCCTCCAGCCGATGAGAGAGCCAGAATTTCAAGCATTTTCTGTTTGAACAATGAGATGACGAGGAGTACGTTGGGGCTGGTGCACTACAGGAAGGCTGACTGAAGGGGGTGCTGGTGGGGAGCCGGTCCCAGGACATCAGAGTAGGAGGAGGAAGTCCAGCGCGTCATGACACCCCAACCAGGAGAGAAGGCGAGCTCACTGAAGCCTCCTGTGTTTTCACCTGGAACGCAAAGGAGGAGACATTCAGAGGACTTTGCATTATGTCATTTCTGTAGAACTTTGATAAAACGTTCTCACTAATTAGTAATTAGTACTCTCAAAAAAGTAATTAATTCCCTAAAATACAAAAAAGTTGTGGATATTCAGCCATATTCAGAGGGGCGGAGGATCTGGCTGAGACACTCAAGAACATGAGCTGCCAAGACCGAACACCGACTTTTCAAATTGACTGACAATCGGCTGCATTTTTGGGGGAGTTTGGGTGTAAAATATTTCTGTCATTGACCTTTTGTGAGTTTATTTTGTGTGTATGTCAGACATGATCGCGACATGTGGAAAATGCATCCTGGTACATGTAAGCACATAGTAAAGCTCAACAGCCAGAGAAATCAGTTTCCTCTGTTTGTCTTTCTGAGGACTACATTTACCATCAGCATGGACGCTCCCTTCAAGGGAATGATTTGTTCCTTAAGAACACAACAACGTGTCTCCATTCACATTCAATAGAAGATGTTAGTGAGAATCAAAACAAAGTGACAGTAATTAGATGAAGATTTAGAACATTCCTGGTGAGTAAAATGTTAAACTTCCCAGTGCTAGTTGTGTTAAATGCACACATTGTCGCCATGCTATAAAGATCAGCTTTTTGATCAACTATGAAACTAAGCGTTACTCTAAGCCTAACTATGAAACTAAGTGTTACTTTAAGCCTAACTATGAAACTAAGTTTTACTTTAAGCCTAACTATGAAACTAAGCGTTACTCTAAGCCTAACTATGAAACTAAGCGTTACTTTAAGCCTAACTATTAAACTAAGTGTTACTTTAAGCCTAACTATGAAACTAAGTTTTACTTTAAGCCTAACTATGAAACTAAGCGTTACTCTAAGCCTAACTATGAAACTAAGTGTTACTTTAAGCCTAACTATGAAACTAAGCGTTACTCTAAGCCTAACTATGAAACTAAGTGTTACTTTAAGCCTAACTATGAAACTAAGTTTTACTTTAAGCCTAACTATGAAACTAAGCGTTACTCTAAGCCTAACTATGAAACTAAGTGTTACTTTAAGCCTAACTATGAAACTAAGTTTTACTTTAAAGGAAAAGTTCGGAATTTTGGACATAGGACCTCATTTCCAACTTACCCGAGGTGATATAGGTCTTTGGAGACCGTTTTCCGCACAATTGGTCCAGTCCTTATAGTTGCACAAGTCACTGTTGCTAAGCTGGTGTTGAGCTAGCAGAAAAAAAACAGCTTTAACTGCTCCGCAGAACACCCGAGACAAATGTATTATGACGTCGGACTATCGATGTACATGTCAGTGTTGGTAGAATAATTAAAAAAATGTTTTTAACGCTGCTACGAGTACTAGCTGTCACGACTGTAGGGCGCTTAGGTTTCGTTTTTACGCACTACTACTAACACGCAAAGTAAAATTCCGCTGCTGCTGAGAAACTAGTCCCTCAAAATGTTTTATCATTGAAAATGCAAGGTTGGTTTAATTTCTAAAATTATTCTACCAACACTGACATGTACATCGATAGTCCGACGTTATAATACATTTGTCTTGGGTGTTCTGCGGAGCAGTTAAAGCTGTTTTTAGTGACAGGCTGGATGTTACCGTTGACGTGCGCTAGCTCAACACCAGCTTAGCAACATTGACATGTACATCGATAGTCCGACGTTATAATACATTTGTCTTGGGTGTTCTGCGGAGCAGTTAAAGCTGTTTTTAGTGACAGGCTGGATGTTACCGTTGACGTGCGCTAGCTCAACACCAGCTTAGCAACATTGACTTGTGCAACTATAAGGACTGGACCAATTGTGCTGAAAACGGTCTCCACCGACCTATATCACCTCGGGTAAGTTGGAAATGAGGTCCTATGTCCAAAATTCCGAACTTTTCCTTTAAGCCTAACTATGAAACTAAGTGTTACTTTAAGCCTAACTATGAAACTAAGTTTTACTTTAAGCCTATCTATGAAACTAAGTGTTACTTTAAGCCTAACTATGAAACTAAGTTTTACTTTAAGCCTAACTATGAAACTAAGTGTTACTTTAAGCCTAACTATGAAACTAAGCGTTACTCTAAGCCTAACTATGAAACTAAGTGTTACTTTAAGCCTAACTATGAAACTAAGTTTTACTTTAAGCCTAACTATGAAACTAAGTGTTACTTTAAGGCTAACTATGAAACTAAGTTTTACTTTAAGCCTAACTATGAAACTAAGCGTTACTCTAAGCCTAACTATGAAACTAAGTGTTACTTTAAGCCTAACTATGAAACTAAGTTTTACTTTAAGCCTATCTATGAAACTAAGTGTTACTTTAAGCCTAACTATGAAACTAAGTTTTACTTTAAGCCTATCTATGAAACTAAGTGTTACTTTAAGCCTAACTATGAAACTAAGTTTTACTTTAAGCCTAACTATGAAACTAAGTGTTACTTTAAGCCTAACTCTGAAACTAAGTTTTACTTTAAGCCTAACTATGAAACTAAGCGTTACTCTAAGCCTAACTATGAAACTAAGTGTTACTTTAAGCCTAACTATGAAACTAAGTGTTACTTTAAGCCTAACTATGAAACTAAGTTTTACTTTAAGCCTAACTATGAAACTAAGTGTTACTTTAAGCCTAACTATGAAACTAAGTGTAACTTTAAGCCTTACTATGAAACTAAGCGTTACTCTAAGCCTAACTATGAAACTAAGTGTTACTTTAAGCCTAACTATGAAACTAAGCGTTACTCTAAGCCTAACTATGAAACTAAGTGTTACTCTAAGCCTAACTATGAAACTAAGTGTTACTTTAAGCCTAACTATGAAACTAAGCGTTACTCTAAGCCTAACTATGAAACTAAGTGTTACTTTAAGCCTAACTATGAAACTAAGCGTTACTCTAAGCCTAACTATGAAACTAAGTGTTACTTTAAGCCTAACTATGAAACTAAGCGTTACTCTAAGCCTAACTATGAAACTAAGTGTTACTTTAAGCCTAACTATGAAACTAAGCATTACTCTAAGCCTAACTATGAAACTAAGTGTTACTCTAAGCCTAACTATGAAACTAAGTGTTACTTTAAGCCTAACTATGAAACTAAGCGTTACTCTAAGGCTAACCCTAACGTTCTTCCTGAACCTCACGTTTCTTGTCTGAACCCAGCGTGGTCTGGCAGGAATGAAACTTCCAACAGTATCTCTAAAGTCAGGTCAAAGGTCAGTGACATGAAACAAGGAGGCGGTTCCTGTCCCCGAACACCGACCAGCAGATTTCAAATGTGTGACTCTTTCACAAAGTGGCTTGAGACGGTGTTGTATTCTGGTAGTTTGTTGGGGAGGCTTGTTTGCAGATTAAAAGGAGACATAAGTGAAAAGCTCTTTTCATTTATGAGGCTGCTAGAGTGTCAGTCTGTGGTAGAACGCTGACAGTTCACATTTTAACATCAAATAAGGTAAAGGCTACATGCAAACGTATTTTTAATATGAGGATTTCATCAGAAAGCAAGCAGCTGCATCGTGACAGTTAACTGAGCACAGCGAGGCCGGGGGACCGTACCTTTACCAGGCCAGGGGTTTGAGGAAGAGGAGGGAGGGGGAAAGGAAGAGGAGGGGGAGGAAGAGGAGGAGGAGAAAGCAGCACGGCGAAGGGAGGAAATCCTGAGCTCATTCTCCTAAAGGAGCCTCAGCAGACATCGGAGGAAGGAGAGACAGCAGAGAGGTGAGAGGCGTTACGGAGAGAAGAAGGAAGCGTATACCTTCACCTGCTGGAAGGGAAGCTGTGTGATGCTGGAGAACTCACCTGCAGGTTGGTCTTTGCTTTACTCAACACGTCCCGCGTTCTCGACACTGTGAACAAACACACCTGTGAGTCGTCATGCGTTCATTCATCAGTCAAACAGAAGCTTTCAGATGAGCAGTAACAAGAGAGCACAGCTGCTGCACAGACGGATGAAGAACAGACGGATGAAGAACAGACGGATGAAGAACAGACGAATCAAGACGACGCAGGACGGAGAAACAGACACGGACGACGATGAAAGATCATCTTATGATAATTAATCTTTTATTCATAACTCCGGCTGTCTGACTCTTTAATAAAAGTGCAAGAAATCTACAATGTAGATATCGTTATTGATCATTCACTTTTTTTTATCTAATAAAAGCAACATGTGACATGGTTTTACATAAGCCAGCAGAAAGACTCACGTTGGTTGACTATAAAGTGCTCCATGCTATCTTTGGTACGGTTGGAGCTCTTCAGTCTCTCCATGGCGTCCCGCAGGGCCTGCTCCTGCTCCGAGAGCTTCAGACGGAGAGAGAGGACCTCCTCCCTCAGAGACGCATCCTGTAAACACACAGACCCAGTCAATGTGGAGTGTTTGTCCACGCATGTATTAACACCAAGGAAGCTTAAACTGAACGTCATCAAACATTGTCTCACTCTCATTCTTCTAGTTCATAAAAATGTATTTCTGGCAGGTTGTAAAAGTGGGACACAGACTAAGCTACACCCCCTGTGTTACATTATGAAAACATAAAGGCTGTGCTGACTTCACTGGCAGGAGCTAAGAAATATCAGCTCCCTTCCAGGACCCGTCCCAGCAGACTACTGCTCTGGGATTGTCTCGGAGCTCTGACCTGTTTGGTTTCCTCAGAGTCCGGCAGAGCTGCTCTCCAGAACATCCGCAGCAGAGCGTCGGCCTCCTCCAGGATCTGTCGCAGGGTTTTAGTGTCAGACAGCAGCTTCTTGACAGAAGAGTCTGAAGGCTGAGAAACACAAGAGACAAGACGTTCATGAAAACCTGAACCGGGGGAAAAGAACTGATCAGCTATTTCCCCCGTTCATCTTTAAATCATCTCGACCACAAAAGCACAGCAAGATAAAACATGAGTAAAGATCAAATAACTTACGTAGTAATATTCATGTAAAGATTTTTTCCAAGGTCAATGTATATTTCATAATCGTAATAGTAGTAGTAAAAGTCAAAAAAAGTGTTGTCCTTGCCCCATCGACCCAATCACAAGCTTCTCCTAGCTTCTCAGTACAATAATAATAAATAATAATAATAATAAACGTGATTTGTACCTTTTTAAACATGATTAGAAAGTGTTTTATATTAACATCAGCAGACACACACTCCACAAACAAACAACACTCATAATACTTTGATGCTATAAACTGTATATACAGTATGATTATATTCCTTGTGGCTGCAAATACTGCAGCTATTTTCCTCATAACTAGCCTATCACAGCTATAATCAGCTGGTGATGTGTTCCTTTTGAACGAGGTATGCATTGTTTGATAACCATTGAAGAAGAATATCACAAAAGGGAGGGAGAGATAGTGGCAACAACAAACCCATGTGCTACTTCAGCACCACAGACAGCAGCAATCAATACACAGCAGAGTTGGGTTAATGATATTTTACAGTCATTGATTTTAACTCACAAACCTCGGTGAGATTAAAGATCAGAGTCAGGGAAACATTCAACCAAACAACCCTCTGGCCCTAAACTCTGCTTCAAGGGGAAGGAGAGGAGGGCTGGCAGCGTAACATGTTGGTATTTTGCTAACAAAGAAGATCCCTCAACCACCTGAAATCCTCCAAAACACCTGCTAACATCAGTCACATCAGCATCATCTGTTTTTGCTTGCCGACTCTGTCACCTGATGAAGGCTGGACTCCTGCGGGTAGCTCAGGGAATAAAAGGTGGTCTCCATGTTGCTGAGAAGGCCGCTGCCCTCCAGGATCTGCTGCTGCAGAGACTTGAAGTCATCGACGTGGCCCACTGCGTGGCGGCCATGGCGGTTGGCGAATGAGCCGTCAGGGGCGTGACCCTGCAGTGTGGAGGCTGCAGGGAAGGAGAACCACAGGATGAGGAACTGGGCAGGAGGAACATGTGAGCTCCATGGATAGATGCTAAAGGAGGGACTGTGCTGATGTCGTCAGTCAAGATGGCGGTTTTAGGTGGAAGCTGAGTGTTGAATGTGAGGGTGTCACCTTGATGGGCTGCTCCAGTTTCTGCTGCAGGACGCAGAGGAGAGGGAGGACTGATGAGTCCCGTGTCTCTCACAGGTGGAGAGGGAACGCTTTCTGTGGAGGAAGATTTCCATCAGCACTGATCTGCAAGACTCTCTTTCTCAATATGACATCTTTCATCTTTTTGTTGAGAACCAAGAGTCATTGAGCTTCATTCAGGCGATCTCCATCTTATGTCGAGATGCCGTCTGACATACTGACCGCTGAAGAGCTGTCTCCTGGATCTGGGCTGTGCACCAGCCTGTCTGCTCAGCTGCTGCTCCAGCTGAACGTGCAGCTCCCTGGGGTCAAAGGTCACAGAGCCGTGTCCATGTTTGGCACTGTCACTGGCCTGACCTGCTGGGACAACAGACACAGATGAGTTATACAAAGATTAAAATAAAGAAAACATGTGTTTTTGGAAGTTCCCACAGCGACCTGTTACCTGAGTGTGTGTTTGGGCCGACGCCACACACTCTGTGGTACACCTGCAGCTCACACTGAAGAGAGTGGACCAGGCTGCGGCTCTCACAGAGCTGCTGTTGGAGGACGCTCACCTCATGCTGGAGTCTAAGAAAACACATGAAATCATACGTCATTTAGCCTCTTATTGTCACATCAGCTGTTTATAAAGCCATTGATCAGAAACCCTACTGGGTGATACATTCACTAGCAAACTAAAACATGGGCTGTTTCTCAGACTCATTCACTAAATAGTCCACTGTAAAGTGAGGTGCCATGTTGTAGTTCTGGCCAAATGTAGTGACAATTATAAAACCCTATAGTGAACTCTAAGTGTCCCACAATTAATCTTGAAAAGTATTTTTCTTAAGCGTGTTCTTATAAAAAGCCCTAAATATATACAAGCATCATCACTGCTTACCAGGAAAACTTTAAATTAAAAAAAAATATCTTAGAATATCTATTATCATAAAAATATACATAGGTATTTATTATGGATGGTCAACCCGGCCGCTGTTGATCTGGCACATTTTAAACGCGGGACAGCTGTGATGTAATTAACAGCTCAAAGAAAATTACCTGAGTGTCTGAAAGTGTTTTTACAATTTTCCTGATGAGCTCATTATTATTATTTTTTGCAATGCTTACTGAATCTTGCATCATATTAATAAGAAAAAAGAATAACTGATAATTCCCCTCAAATGCATTAAAAGTAATGTTTTGAAAATGTAAGGAGGAGTCTACGTAAGTACATTAACAAAGTATTTGTACTTTGTTACCTCTCACCTCTGCTGGTCATCACAAAGTACATGAACACACACCTGTTGATGGCCTCCTGGTTCTTCTGTCTGTCCTGTTTGAGTTGTGCAACCTCTTGGCTGCGATCTTCAGCTTCAGTTTGCAGCTTCCTGCCTTGCTCTGCCCACCTCTCAGCCTCTAGCTCCGCCTCCTTCCGCTGCTCTGCCTCCTTGCTGCCCTCTGCAGGCAACACAGGACATTACATGTTTATGTTACAGACACTACAGAGATGGGCATATCATTTGACACCATGACCAAATAGAACAAAAACTGGACACACACACACACACACAGACGACTGACAGCATGATCTCCACACATGCTTCTCCACAGGTCCAGGACCTGTAGAGAGCGTCAGACTGACCTCTGGAGGCCTGCTTCAGCTGCTGCTGCAGACTGACGTTCTCCTCCTTCAGAAGTCTGATCTCACTGGAGAGCTGGCCGACCGAGTCCAGACCCTGAATGTAGATGTTGGTGGGGGCACCTGGAGAAGACGGGGAGACGTTGAGCATGTCATGTTTAGCATGTGCTAACACATTCTTATTTTGCTCATATTAGGTTTTAAAGATAGTGAGCGTGCTCACACTGACAACTTCTTTCGAGGTTAAATGTGTTTAAGTAATAAACAAAGAGACTGGGAGCTGTACCATGTGTGTGTGTGTGTGTGTGTGTGTGTGTGTGTGTGTGGTACCTTTCTCCGTGGCGGTGCGAGCCAGTCTCTCCTCCAGTTGTTGCCGGAGGCGGTCGTTGGTCTGGATGGAGTCCTCCAGTCTCTGTCTCAGGCTCCTGATCTCCCTCAGGTGCTCCTTCATCAGGTCTGAACCTACAACAGAAACACAACTGATAATCTGCTGTTGGAGACTGGTTTTGTCACTAGAAATACAAATATGGATGAATCAAATCAGTACAAGTACTTAAGGACCACAGCAGCGTTTTTTGCACATTTATATTCCCACTGCTTCCCGTAGTGCAAAGGTCATAAGCTTTCCCTGTCCTGGTTGGCTTTTATTTTCAATATGCAGGTTTAACTGACGTTTAGTAGGAGACGCAATTATTGGTTATGGAATTAGTGCTGTGGGAAAGTACATTTTGCGAGACTGTATGTGAGCTCAAGTGTGCAACTGACTAATCCCTGCTGGCCTTTATTAGCAGCCAGCTGTTTATGGTAGTTTGTGGCAACATTTCTGTACTAGTTATTATTTAAAGTTGATCTGAAATGGCATTTCCAGACTATCTAAGTGTTAAATAGATGCACTATATTACCGAGATGATCTAAAAGGGTTAAAGGTATTTTTTTAATTTCAGCTTGACTTTTACTACCACAGGAAACATGTGTTCTTCTCAAAGTTTCTAGTAAACTCAATAAATCCACTTATTCATTTTGAGAGCTTTCAGCTGCATCTCATGGTCTTCAGTGGATGCCCCTGGATTGAACTGGGTGTCTACCTGTGTTACTGGTGCCTGACTGGTACCCCGAGGATCCCGAAGACAGGTCAGCTCCGAGTCTCACTGGTCGGGCGCCATAGCTCAAATCCCACAATGCACTGCTCTCCAGCAGACTGGCCCCAGCTTTCATTGCTGAGCCGGCATCCAGGCTGCTGAACGGAGAAGGCTGGTATCCGTGGTAGGAAAGAGGCAGGAAGGCAGAGGCGTCGGGCTGCTGGTGGGCGAATGGGAAACCCTGAAGAGGTTTGGACTGGGGAGTGGAAAACCCTGGAGGAGAAGATGAAGTAACATGAAGTA
Source organism: Eutrigla gurnardus (assembly GCF_963514095.1). Taxonomy (NCBI): domain Eukaryota; kingdom Metazoa; phylum Chordata; class Actinopteri; order Perciformes; family Triglidae; genus Eutrigla; species Eutrigla gurnardus. The sequence continues at coordinate 6,279,651 of NC_139920.1, forward strand.
AGGTGGCAAATACCATAAAATAGCAGTTAATGAAGGAAAATAACACTGCAGGCAAGCCTCAGAGGGATGTCTAGTGTTAAAAATGAGAGTTTCAGTGAGACACAAAGGAAGACGGATGAGGAGACAAAGGGATGTCTTTGACCTAATCAGCCAAACGAAGTCTGTCTGGTTTGGTGTTTCTCAAAGGTCCATCCCTCATTAGTGCTTAAAAAAATCACAGCAAATCATTCTCTCGCTCTGAGTTCATTACACATCACATGAAGACGAGCTACTTAATGAGGAAGAAAGTGGAGTGTGTTAGAGATAAAGGCAAAGGGAAGAGGAGGAGGAAAGAAGAGAAAGTGTGTGCAGCAGCGTTAACATCCATGATCCTCCTACTAGCTTCACATACAGACCATGATTTAGTTCAGAGGAAACGTGATGAATACAATCTAGCATTATTTCCATTTTAGCGATTGTGTGAAGAAATTGAAAACCTCAAACTGTGGCACCCTGCAGTGGTGCGATCACACACCCCTCACCAGGCTCATCTCCACCAACGCCATGCATTTGAGTTTGGCTACGCAGTCAAATGAAGATAACACGTCTGAAAGCTGTTGATGCTTCCAGATGAGACCAACAAGCATCTCTGAACAGCTCAAACAGGACGAGCCACCATGGTGGGGACAGGAGCCAACTCAAGGGTGTAACAATTGTGATCTGCCCTCAACTTGGGATAGTCCATTTTCTTTCATCAGCATCATTTTCACCTTTGTTTTTCAAATAGTTAACATTCTGTCAGACTGCCTGCTTCCAATATACACAAAGAACCTGCAGATTATAACAGTAAGCTCTTTCCTGTAACATTTGATTTTTGTTTCCTCTTCTCTCCGTCTCATGTTCTAACACACTGTGAATGTGATGACTCAGATTAAGTTCTTGCCTCCCTGGAGGTTTGAACTCTTACTGTGGAGTCGCTGTGGGAAACACCTGATGTAGGCTGTTGGCTGGAAATCATCATCATCTTCAGTGTGCAGAATCAAGGTTTAAACGTGTCCTTGGTGGAGATGGCTTGATGTTGTGCTACCGATATTAAGTCAGGTGTGATGCACACTCGGTGTTATTGAGCTTCAAACACACAATTAGTTCATAGTAAGTGTTTCAAACTCTGCTATCCACAAACTCATGCATATGCAGTCAGGCCGACGCACTCTCATTGTCTCCCAGCTGCCTTTGTAACATCTGCAGCTCCTGATGCACCTCAGCCAGGGAGAAACCCACTCCCCCGTTGCCTGGGTAACGGGTGCGCAGGGTTGTGGGGTGGGGATGGAAGGGCAAAGGTACCCTCTCGGTGGAGGAGGAGGAGGGGGGAGGGTGGAAGAGGGTGGAGGTGAGGACTGAGGCTGGAGCTGGAAGGAGGAGAAGAATCCAGAGCAGAAGAATGAAGGAGAGATGGAGGCAAGAAGAAGAGAAACGGCACAAAGCGGTGGCTCAGACGACGCGGCACAAAGCTTCTCCACATAAAGGGACTATTGCTTCTTTCCTACCTGTCTGACTCTGCATATCTGTGGGTTTATGTGGCGAGCTGGGGCAATGCATGCTGGGACAGCTGAGGCAGGACTGGGTTCTGTGGGATGAGGTGATGGATGGAGGGACAGATGGATGATGGGACATGGTGCCACTGTGGGAATGGCAATCTGGAAACAGAAAGAGTCTGATGGATGCAACAGAAAACAGACGTACGGATCCAAAGGCATCATATTTACATTCAATATTTTATATTTCATCAATTATTGTAACCATTCTATTCTATTCTATTTCCCTCTTCACTTGTATTTGTATACAGCATGTTTTATGCAGCAGTGAAATCCATCCGAAGCTGTAGATGATGATGATGATGATGATGATGAAGATGATGATGGGTGTCATGACCTCACCTGTGCCACCTCTGGTACAAGTCCGCGTTTCCTTCTGACCGAGCTCGCTGGCAGCATCCACGTCAGAGCAAAGGTCCAAGTCCTCGTTGGTGGATCCGCGCTCGTCGGACACATAGGAGATGCGATCTGATTGGTCGGTGGTGTCGGAGAGGGCGTGGCTGCTGCAGGGCGTGTCAGAGCGCTGAGGATGGTGAAGCTGGTGATGCTGGTTGAGTTTGGTGCGGAGAGACTCGATGACCTTGTCCTTCTGCTGCAGCTCCTTACTGAGCCTGTTCACACAAACACACTCATTATTATTAATATGCATTTTAATCATCAAGTTAATCCATTTAGTTTATTCCAACCACGAGTTCACATCAATTTAGTGCAAACCATTCATATACACCACAAAGCTAGTTTCCTTTATGTTTCTAGGTTTCCATCTCAGGACCAGCCGGATGAGTGTGGATGAGGAGAGTGACAGAGCAGTCCTCCCCTCCTTCATTAACACTACTGAGTTGCTTTTGAGCAAAGCTCTAAACACCCAACAGTCCAGATACGAGTCCTGCAGTCTCCAGCAGCTGTTTAAGAAGGCTTGGCTCTTAGTGACACTTGAAGTGATACCTGCAGTAAATAAATAAAGGTCTGAAACGTTTTCAGTAACTCTGCATTAAGAAAAAAAAAACCTTTTTAACTGCAAGACAATGAAGTAACGAGAACTCTAAAAAGAATAGTTAGAAAACCAGTTAAATCACCAGCACTGGTGATCTTCATAACGTATAGAACTGCAGGACATGATCTTCACACAGAGCTGCTGTTGTGTAACGGTGATGGTTACGTCATACAAGAGGGTTGACAGTTTCAGCCACGATTCAGTGGATAATAATGTTGCATTTTGCCCTTTATTTATTCTCTAAAGAATATCTCTATTAATGTAAACTATAAAAAGCAACTCAAGTGATTTAGTCAACAACTAATCTTTATAAACGGCCGTCTGATTAGGATGCCTCCCTCCGGAGGTTTTCTGGGCGCATCCAGCTGGGCAGACCCCGGACCCGCTGGAGGGATTATATACCCCGGCTGGCCTGGGAGCGCCTGGGGATCCCCCGGAGAAGCTGGTGAGGGTTGCTGGGGAGAGGGACGCCTGCAATGGCCTGCTTAGCCTGCTGCCACGGCGACCCCACCCTCGGATAAGAGGAAGATGATGGATGGATGGACTAATCTTTTTAAACAGTCCTCAGAGACGTATCTGTCTTATCTGATAGCCGATGGGGTCAGAGATTGGTCAACAATAATCAAATGTGTGTTTAATGAATTAATCTATATATATATATATTTTTAACCATGAGCTCCTCAAAGGGGTTCCGTCCCCTGGGAAATGGGGAATAGTATATTAAGTGAAGAGTCACAAGAGGGGCGATTCTGTAAGTTTAATTTCCTCCATGGTCATCTCCTCAGCTGAACTATAGAATTCTAATCTTATATTAAAAAATCATAACAACCAAAATATTTTCAGATGGAGGTTGTTCATATTAGATAAGAACATTTGACATAAATTCAGAACCACTGATTTAACTGAAAGTGTGCACAATGCTTCTAGTATATTAACAGCTGATGTAGACCCCATCATTTATCATATATATGCCTTAACTCCTTCACTGGTCTGTCACACCACGCTGTTTGTTACACACATGGTCACCTTGTGTAGAAACATAATATCCAGTTAAACGGGATCCAACTGTTGAAGCAGATCCAATGATTTTGAATGAAGAACTATAATAGTGAAATAAATGAACAGGGAGATGTGAGCACGGCTGCGTTAGCTCCCTAAGTTGTGACTTAAAGGATGAAGAGCATTAATGAGGACCGATGTCCCAGGTGTGTGAGCAGCCTGCTGATCTGCACTGTCCCTGGAGGCTTTGCTGACTGCACTGTCGCTTTAGGGAAGCCTCTTAGTGACCTGGGCCTGTATGACGCTGCATCATATCACACAGGGGAAAAACGCAGACTCACACGTTCACCAGGAGAACAGATTTTCACTGACGGGATAACAAGACCACACACTCACACATAACACTGTGTATCCGGTGTGTCGCCTACAGCTGAGATGATTGACAGTGACGTGTTGGTACACAGATGCTAAGGTCAAGGTCGTACTTCTACACCAATGACACACACAGACCCACGATGACATGGAGATGTCATCGATAGAGCTTCACATGCCATCTCTTGCCCTGTGTCTCTGAGACTTTTATCTTTCACTTATTGTATTATAAAGAAGTCTGTTGTTTTAAAAGGTTGTACAGAAATCAGCTGTTAACATCCCGTGTGTATTTCTGTCTGCCTTACTTTTGGAGTTGTGCGAGCAGCGCCCTCCTCTCCCTGTCGGTAAGTTTCTTCAGCAGCAGCAGCTCTCTCTCCTGAGCCTTCCACTCCCACAGAGAGAAGGAGAACAGAGAGTCTCTGTACAACGGGCTGCTTTTTGACAGCATGGCCTTCCACAGAGGAGCCATCAGCCACCTTCAGCCCGGCCGCCGGCCCTCTGCCTCGGCTACTGACTGACCATCCCTCCCCGGTCCTCTCCTCTCTCTCAGACTCCCGGCTCGTTGGAAACGTTCTCCGTTGCAGTTTTTCCTCCCAGCCGTGTCCGCAGAGGTAACCAAGCGTATTTCATTAGCTTAGCAGGTCCTGACCTCAGACCGTGTGAGACAGCAGGTACAGTGGGCAGCCAGAGCGTGAGCGACGGATAAAGGGACGGAGGGATGGCTGAGCGTGTGGGTGATCAGGTGAAAAGCAGAACAAATCCTCCGATTAAGTTGGGGCTTCCCAGGGAGGTGGATTTTGGTGGCTTCCTTCACACACACACACACACACAAGCACACACACACACACCTACACACAGATCCTGGGAGTGTGTGGGCTGGGAACACAGGTGGTAACCCAGATGGAGCCAGAAAAAGAACCCAAGGATACAAAGACGAGCATGTGCAGGGTGCAGACAATGTGCCAAAAAATGTTGAAAAACAGCAGATTTAAAGGATTTGTGCTGCTCCGGGTTGAAATGGTGGTTTAGATCCGGCCACAGCAGATCAGTCAGATGGTTTGATGACAGCTGCCAGCGTAGTATCCCGAGTGCAGATCCAATAAAAGCAGTCTGTAGATTTCACCCCACGTACGTGTGAGGAGTTGACGAAGAAATTAATTCAAATGTTAAAAAAAAAAAAAAAATACAACTAATAATACTAATCAGCTCTGTGGCTCAACGGCCTGAGGAAACTTGCATCTGCATGCTTTCTCTCGCTTTTTGGTTCCAACTCTGCTGGTCCCAAAATGAGCCTTTTTTCAATGGAAGTCTTGAATAGTCCTCAAAGGAAAGCCTCTTATTACCACAACCTCTCCCACCACCACCAGCAGCAGCAGCAGCAGCAGCAGTAGCAGCAGCAGTAGCAGCAGCAGCAGCCCTGAGGGAGAGCTGTAGTGACGAAAGAGCAACACAGAGAGGGAGGAGAGGGAGGAGAGGGATGTGCGTAGAAACGGAGGCCTGGATCCCGAGGGCACGTGTGTTCACGCTGCGATGCCCATCAGAGAAAGAATGAAACAGAAGCCGAATGAATGATCATCCACAAAGCAGCACTTCCTCTTTCTTCTCCTTGTTTGTACATCCGTCCACCTGCTACGACGCGCACGCTTCCGCTCTGCCGCCAGAGGGAATTCACAAAAACACGTCTTCTCTTCAGGATCTCTTGAGGTGATGGAAATGTAGAAAGTTTGTCCCAAGAAGCTTTACAGCAGAAGAAAACTCTCCGTCCAGGTTTAGAGTGCAGAACACGACTTGAAGTAAGGAGGTGGTAAACTGTGTTGTCCTCTGTCCTTATACAACATCACCATGCAGGTTATGAATCTGACATAACACAGATCAGAGCTGGATGTTCAACACCACGCTGCTCTCCACTGAGCTCCGTCCTTCTGCTGCTTCACCTCACGTTTCCCTCTCTCTCCCCTCTCTCTCTCTCTCTCTCTCTCTCTCTCTCTCTCTCTCTCTCTCTCTCTCTGCGTTTAGCTGCTCGTGACCTATTTCCCTCCCCATCGGAGGTCTTAATAACTTAACCTGATTAGAGGCCATGTCAACATGCTCTGAGCCCAACGTAAGCAGCGAAAGCCTCGGCAGCATTAAGCTATCAGTACAGACTGACACTACTTACATATAAATGTACATTTATCATCATAATGTATATTTAATTAAACCACAGTCATGGTCATTGGCCTTGCTGTTGAACTTTTAACATACAGCTCTGTTTCCCCTAAATGGCTTTACTCTTAAATATGCTGATTAAATCACAGCTTCCTTCTGTCCTTTGTCTAGTTAGTGTAATACTGAAGTCTCAGGTGTACTGACAGACAGATATTTGTGTAGTTAGTGTAATACTGAAGTCTCAGGTGTACTGACAGACAGATATTTGTGCCCTCCACCCCCACTTCCTTCATTATTTCCGGTCTTGTCTCCTAGAATTAAATCTACTAATCAAAAATCTGCCAAATATGTTTTGGAATAATGTCCAGTAATTGCTGCCTGGACTGTTTTTTTTTTTTTTCATTTGAGGAGTGTGTCAGGTTGGATTGTGGGTAAATAAGTGCTGATAGCTACTGAAACACTGCTTAACACAAAGATTATGGTGTTTGGTAAAGATTCAAAACACGCCCTGTCTCGTTTAATTGGTAAATACATTATTAAAAGGTCTTTCCACAAGATTGAGACAATATTTATTGACTCTCAAGGGCTCTCAACATGGCGACGGCAGAGCCGGCGGCTAGTGGTGCTAACGATGCTAACTAGCCAGAGGTCGGGTACTACGCTTCCACGACAACAGCATTTGTCTGGATGGCGTTATGAGTTGAACACGCTGCATGAGTGCAGCCAGCGGGACACGATCACATGCACTAATATGCACTAAAGCATGCACCACCAGTCTCATTCTCTCTCTGGATGTACGCAGCACTTAGCTGTTTGCTGCTATAGTAATGCTCTAAATCCCATTTACTGCACCTTTAAGAATAGTTTCTCATGTTTTGTTTGTGTAACAGTACTCTAGATGGCATATCATTCACAGCAAATTGTTGCTGATAAATAGTTATGATTTTCCATATCGGGACGCCATGTTTGCATTATAGCCACTTGATTGAGTGCACATCATGTTTACACATTCAGTATGTCACACAATGTTAGTGTGAATTAACTTAAAGGGATAGTTCGGAATTTTGGACATAAGACCTATTTTCCAAGTGAGCCGGTGTGTTCGAGACGTCTGGAGACGTTTTCAAGACATTTCATTCAGTTCTTCTAGTTGCCGAGTTCGCTTATGCTATGGCTAGCGCAAGTCAATGGTTCTAGTTAGCATGGCATTAAAAACAGTCTAGCCCACTCCACAGTGCACCCGAGGCAAATCAATTAAAACACTAGACTGTCGATGTAAATATCTGTGTTGATAGAATGTTTGAAATAAAACCAACCTTCGATTGCCTATTTACGGGCAGTATTTCGGGCGGCGCGTCTTAGAGTTTTGAGTCCGACGGAGCAAAGAAACTGCTGAGAAACTAGTCCCTCAAAAAATGGATGATTCATGTGATGTGAGGTTAGTTTTGTTTAAAATATTATTCTATCAACACAGATATGTACATCGACAGTCTAGTGTTTTAATTGATTTGCCTCGGGTGCACTGTGGAGTGGGCAAGACTGTTTTTAATGCCATGCTAACTAGAACCAAATGAAATTTCTTGAAAACGTCTCCAGACGTCTCGAACACACCGGCTCACTTGGAAAATAGGTCTTATGTCCAAAATTCTGAACTAACCCTTTAATGCATAGACCAATGCACAGGCTAATCCCCCCCACACACACACACTCTCTCACTCACTCACTCACTCACTCACTCACTCACACACACACACACACACACACACACACACACACACACACACACACACACACACACACACACACACACACACACACACTCGCTCACTCGCTCACTCACTCACTCACACACACACACACACACACACACACACACACACACAGTCTCACTCACTCACTCACTCACTCACTCACTCACTCACTCACTCACTCACTCACTCACTCACTCACTCACACACACACAGTCTCACTCACTCACTCACTCACTCACTCACTCACTCACTCACTCACTCACTCACTCACTCACTCACACACACTCACACACACACACACACACACACACACACTCACACACACACACAGTCTAAATGAGAAGGCCGTTGCAGACTCACAGAAAACTTGACAATTCTCCTCCACATCTGGTCGGCCATCTGTGCTCCAACAACATGATTTTAGATTACTGCAGGCCTCTCTCTCTCTCTCTCTCTCTCTCTCTCTAATTATTCACGGAGCATTGTTTGTGTATGGGCTTTGACCCAGCACTCACCCTTTCTAACAGCGCCACAGCTTAAAGACAGCTTTTATTTGTGCTTTCCTACACGAGCGACACCTTTCATATCACACGTAGCAATTTGATGTATTCCTAGTAGTATTAAAATATTGATTCATAGACTCCACAATGTTATATCATTATTTCTTAAGCAAACAAAAACATATTGGTACAGTGTAATAAAGAAAGCAATCGGCTTCTTTGTTTCTCTTGTGTAACTGTACTTGTCCTGATCTCACTCGTACTGTCCTTTCCTTTTCCTCTTCGTGTCCCCTGGTTTTGCCGTCTGCCTAATTAGCAGAGCGATCGACTGGACAGTGAAGGTCCTCGCCGGGACATCAGCTGAGCCCTGCTGGTCACGACTCACCCAGCAACTGGCTTGTCTGGTTGGGGTGAACGGGTGGTGGTGGTGGTGCACGGTTGCCCAATCACAGCTCTGCCCTGCAGGACTTTGTGGTTTTTGTCATGCAGTGATGTCAGAGCAGCAGACTTAACAAGTTGCTGAAGGGCAGAGAGAGAGACGTCCAGCCAGCTGCGACCGGCAGCAGGAAACAAGAGCTGACGTGGTGTGTAAGGGAAAGCACGAGTCCGAGCCGTGTGGCACAGAGAAAATAAAGATGAATATTTCTCAGATCTCCTCACCGGTTTGCACAGAAATATTCTGTTTGACTGACTCTTTCTAACTGCACAAATATGTAGTCATTGCTTTGGGGATGAGTTGTATGCAATGTTGTGATTTCAACTGTTTGCTAGGAAACTGTGACCAGCCATGTTGAACACATTACAGCATTCAGAATGAGGCCTGGTGATGCTTTATGCTAGCCTGATACAAAGATATATTGAGATTAGTAAAGAAGCCCACACATATCTCTTAATAATGATCCAGCCTTGTTTTCTCTTGTTTGACAGAGTTGTAATTTCTCTCTGATCAAATATAATTATGAGTATACACCTTACAATGCACACAAAATGATTATGAAAGAAATGAAATACCAGTTTGGAAGCTAACCATCACACCTTTCAAGAATATTCATGCAAACATGAAAAACATTTAAAATCATGTGACTGGAGTTACTTACAGAAATGAATTACATCATTAAATGTATCCCATGTAACTAAAAAAACAAGAAGAAAATGCCTTAAAAGACACTGAGAGGATTAAAATGTGTCTTTGAGTTTGGTGCTTCAATCTTTCTATCCATATTGCCAAAGAATCTGCAAGGAAGTGCCTTCATCGTCGTCTCTGTGTCTCTGTTAGTGTTTCCATCCCTCCCTCTATAATCAGCCAATTATCTCTGTCATTAATGATCCTGTGAAATCATCGCTCATTATCGACTCAGCATCTGATCATTATGCCCTGAGGGACAAACGTCACCCCGAGCGTCACACAGATACTTTCCAATGACCAACCTGGAGCCTGCTGGTACGCAGCAGCACCACACACACACACACACACACACACACACACACACACACACACACACACACACACACACACACACACACACACACACACACACACACACACACACACACACACAGATGAGTGTACACTGACCGGATGGCGAGCAGCTCCGTCTTCTCATCTGGATCTTCAGGATGATCTCCTGTTAGATATAATCATACTCTTTTGTTCATGTTGAGTTCATCATGTCTGCTGTGTAACACATGGAGGAAATCAAACCACTCACGTCCGCTGATCTTGGCGCTGACCCGCTGTGCTAGCGCGCCGCTCTGAGCCAGCTGGTCCCTGAAGCTCTGGCCCATGTAGTAGTCGATGTCGTTGGCCCTCAGCAGCTCCTCGAAGGCCTTGGTGGTGTCCCCCAGGTGCTGGGTGAGGATGTTGCACACGCCCCGACCCTCCCTCAGCCGCTGGCGGAGGTGAGACAGCTCTCTGGCCTGAGCCTGGATCAGACTGTCGAATTTACTGCAGGAAGAAGGGAATGAACGTTACAGATGTTAAGCCTGACAATCTGTGAGATAATGTATGAAAATGAAATGAACTGTCTGCTGCTGTTGATCTTTTATTATGTGGATCAGTTACTCTTCCTCGGGTTTACAGGAAACAAGTAGCTGATTTTAATTTATTATTTATTTAAAAATCAGCCTTCCAAAATAATATACTATCACACAATTCTTCTCTCATTATACAAAAAAAATCATGTGCTGCTTCAGTCAGAGTGTTATTCTGATAGCAGATGTTTAACTGTGTTATATCTGTCAGTATAACACTGACAATGCTCTAAAGTTGAGTTTCTGGAACATATATATAATATATAGCCAGAAACTGATGTGGGGAGACTCCCGACACATGCTGTATGTCCTGGCTCTGGATGAGGAGGAGGAAGCTTCACTGTAGCTACAGTACGGGACGGCCTGTGCCCTTCCTCCTGTCGTTTAATCCCCTCTGACTGTCAGGCAGCTGAGTCGACATAAAAACATCTGTGCTCACACTTGATTAACACGGACTGACAGTGACGGGACGCTCAGTGGTGAATGGATCTGTGGAGACTGAGCCGTATCATGACAGTGAGAGGCTTCTATAGAAAGTTCTTCTTTTTATTTGATCTTTAAAGGATCAGCTCACATATCATTTAGAAAGCACGTGTAAACATTTCCCCTGATTTATAAGCATATTCTAAAATATTTTGTAGTATTTTAGTAAGTCTTCCTGTTTCCTACCACCTTTAAGGCTTGGCTTGGGAAAAAATGGATATTAATGAGCGTAATAATGTGGCGTAGGAAGGGGAGTCAAATCTGACTGGCTTAATGAATCACATGAACACAAAAACACTGACTGTGTTCTATTCATGGGCTGGGAGACACTCAAATGTTTGTGCATAAGCACTGAAAATGTGACTTTAGCTTAATATGTTTATAATAAAAATATGTAACTCATGTCCTGCTGTATTTGACGTGTCAACATTCCAAATAAAACAGATGAGTTCACAGCAGGTCCCTGTCACTCACCCCGGCCAGGTGGCAGACTTCAAGTCCTCGCTGACGGACTTCTTGCCTCCTGTCCTCAGCTGGTCCTCCAGCGCGTCCACGCGGGACACCAGCTCCTGCAGGCCCTTGTCTGGGTGAGGGTGGCGGGGCGACGCCAGAGGACCCCCGTCGGATGACTGCCAGCCCTCGTCGTCCTCCGCCCCGCTCTGGGAGGGCGAGGCCTGGAAGGACCAGTTGACTTTGCGAGGTGTGGAGGGTCCGTAGTCGCTGGAGGTGGAGAGGGAGCGCAGCCGGCTCTGGAGGCCGCGGATCACTCCCTGAGAACGGGACAGCTGGGAGCGGAGGTCCTCCACGAGGCGCTGGAGAGACGAGATCTCGTCCCCGTCACCGGAGCGCTGGGTGGTGGCTTTAGTGAAGGTGGAGGTGCTGCTGCTGCCAGCGGGCCACCACTGGGAACCACAGTCCAGAGAGGTGCACATCTCCAGGTCATCGAACTCTGTCAGGGGACACGCAGGACACATCATCAGTCTGCTGGAGGCCACATCAACTGTCTTTATCACACTGAGGTACCAGTCCATGAGGGAACTAATGCAGTCCTGCAACAAGTCCTGACTCACGTATGAAGGTTATATTGGTTCCTTTAAACTGTTAAAGTCTGTACTTTGTCATGAGTGAGTTTCATGTGTAATACACATGTATAACTAAGGTTCTGCTGGCTGGAATCACAGAAATGTTACACAATTTAAAGTATATTTGACCTTTAAACTGCGTTTATAAAACATAGTAACAGATTAGTAAAAAGATAAAAGATGATATGATCTGGTAATTTGATTTGATTTGATTTGATTTTCATTTGAATTCAATTAATTAATTAATAACACGCTTACTTTGATTATTATTCATAATAACAAAACTTTATCTGTATAGCACTTCTGTAACATAGTTCTGCACTATTACATATAAATGACAAAGTCAAACAATTAATAAAGAATTTAAATTAGATTGAATAATACTATGTGTATACTATGTATAGTATACAGTATTTAAAAAAGTGTGTTGTGACTTGATGTTTAAAAGAAAATACGTATAAACAGCTTATTAGTTTAACGTGCAGATGCCAGTTTACTGTACTTTGCTTCCCTCTGGTGTTTTTATAGTGCTACTACAGCTAACCAGCAGGTATTGGTGTTTAAATGACTTCGCTTTGCAAATAATATTTGAGTTTCCTTGACTTTCTTTGTGTGGAGTAAATGTAAACCTGAGTCCTGCAGACGTACCGGGGCTGCTGGTGTCCTCCCGCTCAGCCTCGTTCTCACTGCGGCCGCAGGTCTCGTAGCCCATGTCCTGCAGGTCCACCTGGACCTGCTTACTGTCCTGCTGCACTGCTGTCTCCGCTGACGAGACAAGAAGATCACTGATGTATTTGTTTTGCTTGTTCTGCTAAAGAGATGGTGAAGTGTGTCCACTCACTGAGCAGCTCCCGGTAGTCTTTGAGCTGCTCGGCCTGAGCCTGCACCGTGGCTTCAGACACCATCAGTCTCTCCTGCAGCTCTTTGCTCTTCAGACGGACCGCCTTCTCACGCGTCACGGAGGAGGAGGAGGCGTCCTGCGGCGGCCCGGCCGACAGCTCGCTGCCCAGGACCACCTGGAGGCGGAGCGGGAGAAGACACACAGAAAAGACTTCACGGTGGGTCTATTTCCATGGACGGGTGTTGTTGTGGAGTGCAGAAGAGTCCTGCTACTTACCTGTAAGGAGTTGGTGAGGAGGTGCAGCGACTCGGGTCTGTTAGGTCTCTGCTGTCCACCAGTCTGGGTGTTGCTATGCAACAGAGGCAGCTCCCCATCCCAGGCATCCCACATCTCAGAGCTCTCCTCCTCCTCTTCATCCTCATCTACCCCTTCTATGGTCACATCCAGCTCCTCCTCCTCCTCCTCCTCCTCCTCGCCGTCCTCCTGCTCATCAAGCTGTCTCCTGTCGGGCTGCTGCCCTTCAGTCAGCTGGTGCTTCAGCTCTCCGTTCTCTGCCTGCAGGCTGAACAGAGCTTTCCTTGAAAACAGACAGAGAAAGATGGACAGTTAGAAATAAGTGCCAAGTCATCACCTCCACGAGTAGGTTTCTGTTTATTTAGGGAGAAACCCGGTGGAGGGACTCATACACATTATTCTCCTCTAATGGATCCTCTAGTTCTATATTATTCTATTTCACAGCAAATCAACGACCAAAATCAAGAATGTGTTAGTCCGTCTCTCAGTACTCAGTATGTACATTTTTAAAAACACACAGATAAATAATTCAATGTTTAAACAAGGCTCAGTAGTTTTAAACAGCTGCTCGCTGTTGTTTTTACTGAACAAAGAGGAGGAAATGGTGCATTTGTGGACTATTTTTGGCGGCGGATTAATCCACATTTGGTGCTCTAGTGAGTATTTATGGCTGCAGGACGGTGGATGTGAGATTGAGTCCAAATAGAGTAGAGTGTGTGTTCATTCAGCCTCATCGTCGTCGTCTTACCTCATCTGTGACAGTGAGGAGAAGCCGGCCTTCTCCAGTTGAGCCTTCAGCTCTCCCAGCTCTCTCTCCACCGCCCGCTTCTGCTCCACCAGCTGTTTGACCTCCATCAGTCCCTGACCTTCAAACAGGTCCTGGGACAGAAGCTTCCCTGGACCTCCAGAACCCTGTTTGGACGGGCAGTGATATTGTCTCTGATTTATTAGCTCCGAACCCCGAGGTGTAACTTGCTATATGAGCACAGCCAATCAAAACTACAGTTCATCACTGAACACATCGTTTTTATGTAAATGAACCAGAGATCCAAGATAAGTTCACAGCAGCTTCCTGACTCATCACCTGCCCGCCCTAAAGTCAGATATAAATCTGCTTCCTGCCTTCAGTCCGCTGGAATCGTTGAGGCTCCAAACCAGAAGTGGATTTAAAGATATTTCATACAGACTTTATTCATTATGCCCTTTCTCAGGGTACCATTTAAACTATCTACACAAATACACTTGAAGCTCTAGAATAAACTTTCTTAGTTATCCAATGATAACCCGACATATACAGTAAAGGGCCAGGATTTTCAGAATAAAAGTAGATAACAAAATGTTACATACACCGTAAAAATCACAAAATAAGGATCGTCTTCCAGAGAATATCATGTGAAATATCCCCAAAATGTGAGTAAAGTTTTAAAAACAACAACGCTCTGTATTTATGTAACTATTCAAACTAAAATCTCTAGACTGACCTCATCAATGTACATATAATATTGTTGAGTTTATCATGGGATGTTTGGACCTTCATCTTAAATCGCTTCAGAGTTATTAGAAATATTTTCAAACTCTTCAGAATAATCCCCTTTATGTGCCAGAATGAAGCCTCAGTAGAACTCAGGTGTTAACAAGACGTGTTCCTACCTTGGCGTCGGCCACAGACGGGACCCTCGGTTTGGACTCCTCTTCATCAACGCTCTCGGTGTACTCGCTGTTCAGATCTTCATCAGCCTCGTCTTCGTCCTCAGAGCTCAGTTCTGCAGGAAGCAGGACAAAGAGTTACATCCCCACCATGACGAGCACTTCTTCTACATCCGTCCCAACTTCTGTTCACTTTGTGCATTTCAGCAACCAGGCGTAGCGAGTGTCACACCGTCAGCACAGACAGCTGCTCCTCCACATCAGCTGACACTCTTCTCTTATCAGGACGTGATGTGTAACACAACACGAGTTAACTTCACACATGGATGAAACAGCTCACATTCACTGATTCACTGATCACTCCATCGTGATTAAACTTTCATATTCAGGATGAAGCCACTGCAAAATACTTCAGGGACACAATGGACCAATAGAAGGATTTACGATGTTTAAGATGTTCAAACAGAACAGGATTATGGGTAATCTGAGCCCGGGAAACATTACATGCACCTGCTGCAAGCTGAATCATGACCTGGCTTTTCTTTGTGTGCTGGGGATGAAATGACTGAAAGGCTTAAACCGGTTCGGTTGTTATAAGCGTGTAGAACTACGTAACTCAACTGTTTGGTCTCACATCATCTAAAGGCTGCCTCTGTGTCCTCACAGTGCTGTTTGTTTCTGCCTTTAAACAGGAAGTAATGGGGTTTTAAATTGGTTGATTGATTGAGTTATTCTTTAGAATATTTATTATACATGTGAATGTTTTTGGCAACGAAAAAAAAAGTAAAATGAGGGGATTTAATGGAGGATTCTTTCCATTTTAGAATATCATGTTGGGGTAATTATGGTTGTGAAATGACTAAATATATATTGGGTAGTGTTGGCAAACAAGTCAAATGTTTCTCAGGGAATTTGGACTAATTTTGGGGGATATCCTGGATAATGCTCTGTTAACTTTGCAAACTGAAAAACGTGATTAACCTGATGTTTTGTTTATTCTATGGAATTAAATTAAAATCGATATTATACATTCAAATCCAGACAGCAATGAGAAAAGGGCTGATATTGCAGTTCATAAAGTCTTTGTTTTTGGTGACTGGGAGTGTAAATACATGCGTTCATGTATGTAGAGATGGGAAGTCATAAAACTTGGTGTGCAAATATACAATTTAATTACCAGTGTATGATGGGAAATACACACCGCAGGTTTATTTACTGAACGGATCACTTACATGTTAGGGTTTAAATGAAATAGAATACCTGCAATCCAACAAACGTGGCATAACTTAGACACACGGTTTACATTCTTCATCTTTATGGGACGACCAATAAGAAAAGGGAAACATTCATACTTACTGTGCTCCAGTGTGACACTCGACTGAATGTGAATATTCCTTCATATTGAACCACACAGATAGAACTGATGGTTGCTGAATTGCACAGAGTCTCATTTAATCACAAAAGCAAACGTATAATGGAAAATTGTAATAGACTAAATATACAGATTCATAATCACATAAAGGCAATGTGGAATGTGCTAATATTTTAATATTGTTCAGTCAAACAAAATGTGAGTTGTTATTTTTTGCAGCATTCAGAAACAGGCTCACTCAAGCTGCTGAACATGCAAAGGTATATCAAAATGTATGACCACTCGCATATGGAGCCAAACACACACATGTACACGCCCACCGAAGAAGTAACTGATGGTTTGAGTCACATGACATTTAAGAGAAAAGCAGCTTTTAACTTTTAACTGCACTGAAACATTTAGAAAACAACTAAATCAAACCGTCACTGATGGGTTACCATGACGACCTTTGTTCAAAACCACTACATGATTAGAAAAACTGTTTAGAATTACAAAATGATTTATCACAAACACAAATAATTTAAGCAACTCATAGTCCCAGATGAATATCAGGAAAAGAGTTTTGAATGTTTATGAGTTATTATATGAATGTTTAAATAATGTGTTATTTTGTTCTATACTCTCAATAGAGCCTCTCTTTGTGCACAAGCAGCTAAAATCAAACTATTGATTTAAGTTATGATCATTTACTGTCAAAAAGCCGACACCGAGCCACCGATGGAGAGATGTCACTGCTCGGTCTTTTAGACACTGAATGAAAATAAAGGGCTCGTTCTCAGCGAACGAAACCACAGTTTCCTAAGACCTGAGGCCACCAGATCCAAACCAGGTCAAACATGCAGCTTGTTTAGGGTGTTTTAAACTACAATTAACTGTACCATGAATGAAAGTGTTAGGAGTGTTAAAAGCGTGCACACCTGTGGTGATTACTGAATAACAACTGTTGAAAATATCACCATCACTGGTTACAATGCAAAACCGTTGAGCAGGATTTAACCCAGAAGTGTTAAAGTGATGTTAAACCAGCACCAACACCAGAGCAGGACGCTCAGAGCCCACGCCACACGCCACAGTCACGGCTCCCTGACGCCGCTACAGATACTGTCCCATGCTCCTCTGATGCCCACCTCCAAACTCAGGCTGCCTGCCGTTGGGCCGGTCTCGGCCCAGGACGGGGCCTCGGGCTGGGGGAGCATCCTGCTGCACCAGGCTCTCCCTCAGCTCCTGGAGCTCCTGGGTCAAACGCTCTACTAGCGAGAGACCGGACGGCTCCACCATCTGCCTCTGGAAGTCCTGCAGAATGAACACACACACACACACACACATGCATATGCACACACACACACACATGGATTAGAGCGCATAGGCAACTCAAAATATTGCAGCTGACACAGCATTTTGAGAGTGTCAGTATCGTGATGTATTTCTGAGTGAAACCAAACATCATATGAAACAGAAAGATCCCGCTCACTGACCCTGAGGATCTCCTCCTTCACATGCAGCGTCCTGGTGAGGGAGTCCAGCCTGCCAGCCTGACTCCTGCTCAGCTCCTGGCTCTCCTTCTCTCTCCTCAGGGCCAGACGCAGCTCTTCCTGCGTGGCCTGGAGCTCCACAGCCGGATCTGATCCAGAGTCAGACCTCCATGCCACACCTGAGCTCAGCTGCCTGCGGAGCTCCTGGAGCCTCCCCGTCTGCTCGGTCATCACCTCGCCGAGCCGACTGGAAGAGTCCTGGAGGGAGATCGGTGTCATTATTTCCCCCACTTCATATTGAACTTAGTGCTTCTACTGAGCTGCTCAGCTCTACCTGGATGTACTGGTCCCTGGAGCTGATGGTTCTGAGCAGATCCTGGACCTGCTCCTGGTGCTTGTGGGCCTGTTGGGTCCGGTCGGCCAGCACTTCCTTGAAGAGGCGGTCCTTGAGCTGGAGGCGGACCTTCAGCTCCTCCAGAACGTCGCTGGGAGCTGATTGGATCTGAGCCAGAAGGGAGCAGCGCAGGTCCTAGAGGCGAGGGAGGAGGAGAATACGTGAATCTACAGCAAGAAACCCAACAGGAAGACACGACATGGCTGTTCATCACTTATTCACTCAGCATGACTCCTCGTCACAATGTCACCCGGCTTCCTTGAATTCTCATGTTATTTGGAATCACAGGGTGCCTTTGTTTTAAAATTCTGCAAATCATCACATTTTACTTCTAATTGACTAAGATTGGCCACAACACATGGTTTTGTTCTGCAGCTGCCCTTAACCTCAATCTAAGGAAATGGTATAAACTGATTTAAACTATTTCCTGTCGGCCACTTCCTGTCGGTACCTGGGCCTCCTGAGAGCACGCGTGCAGCGCCGCCTGCAGCTGGCTGATGATGGCGTCTCTCTCTCTGAGGACGGCGCTCTGTCTCCCCTCGCTGTCCTGCTGCTGCTGCTGGACGTTCCTCCAGGCGTCGCACACCTGCTCCAGCTCCAAAGCCTTCCCACGCAGCAGCACCTCCAGGCTCTGACACACACACACACACACACGACCATCAATGAGGGGGGAGGAGGCAGAGTGAGTGGGATAGGAGTGAGTGTGTGTGTTCTTACAGTGATGGTCTCCTCGTTGTTGGACAGGACGCAGCGCTGCCTCTCCAGGTCCCGCTCCTTCTCTCTGAGCAGCAGCTGAAGCCGCCGAGCCTCCTCCTCTTTCTCCTCCACGCTGTGGAACTTGTCGTCCAGCGCTCGCTGGAGGGGGGAGGAGACATCGGTCATCATCCAACCTGACAGTTCAGGTGTGTGCGCTGTTTCAATGAAAAGGTGTGTGTTGCTCACCTCCAGGGCTCGGTCTCTCTCCTTGATACGCTGGCGGAGTTTCTGAAGCAGAGAGTCTCTCTTCTCCTTCGGATCCTCCAGCAGATCACAGTCATCCTGAACACACAGTTTAGAATGAGATTAGTACTCAGAGTGTGTGTGTGTGTGTGTGTGTGTGTGTGTGTCAGTGTGTCTGACCTCCAGCAGCTGCTCTTTGGTCAGCAGCGACGTCCTCAGCTCTCTGATGGTCTTCTCTCTCTCCTCGCCCTGCTGCTCCCTCTCTCGCTCGCCCTCTCTCCACTGCTCCTCTCTCTCCTGCAGGGCCGACCGGGCCTTCTCCAGAGCCAGCTGCAGATCCTGAACGCCACACAAACACGTCAAAGTGAACTTCAACCTAAATACCTCAATGGAAATACAGATTAAAAGACATTAGTAACCAACAAGAATCACTAATGACCTGGTTGTGTCTCTCTGTCTCCCTCCTGTGCTGCAGCGCCCCCTGCAGGTCCTTCTCCAGCCTCTGCAGGGCCCGGTTCAGGTCCTCCTGGGTCCTGCCTGCCTGCCGCTGCGCCAGCTGACCGGCCTGCAGCTCCAGCTGAGCCTGGAAGAGAGACGCCTGCAGAGCCAGAACCTCACCCTGACCCCGAATACTGTCTGCACCCGACACCTGGGGGCGACACCCGGGGGAGAAGAGCCGGATGTGAAGAGAGAGACAAAGAAAAGCTTGGATTTAAAATGGTGGTTAAACACCAGAAACAGGGCGTTTCATTGGCCGTGTGTGAATCTGTAGTCAGCATGGAGGACAAACCTGCAGCTGCTGCAGCTGGCTGCGGTTGGCCAGTTCTTTCAGAGAATACAGCATTTTATTCTGTTCCTCAATCACCCGATACAGCTCTGCAGCCTAGTCTCACACACACACACACACACGCACACACACACGTGCACACACACACGCGCACACACACACACACGCACACACACACACACGTGCACACACACACGCGCACACACACACACACACACACACACACACACACACACATACACACACACACACACACACACAGTTTCATTTTTTAATGAAAAATTCTTTGTGTTGATACTGCTGTATTCTTTCTCTGTCTAAATCTTTCCCCTTTCCCTCTGTCTGTCTGTCTGTCTGTCTGTCTGTCTGTCTGCCTACCTCTGCCTCCTTGGAGTTGGCCGTATCGGCGATGTTCTGGATGTTTCGCTCCTGGCGCTGGGCTTCCTCTTGGGCCGAGCGCAGCTCCAACTCCATGTCGCCGAGTCGCTCCTGCAGCTTCTACACAGACAAACACACACAGACTTGGTGCAACACGTCACGGAGCTCTGCTGCAGACCTGAACCACCTCAGACGGCTGAAGAGCAGGTCTGAAGGTGGGAGGGGCGATGGGCTTGTACCTGGTTCCTGGTCTCGCTCTCTCTGATCTTGGCCTGGAGCGAGCAGACCTGGTCCTGGGCCTTCTGCAGCTCCCCGACACACTGACCCGAAGCACTCTCGTACTGACTGAGCTGGCCCTGCTGCTCGTCAATCAGCCTCTGAAAGACAGAGTTGAGTTGTCAGCTAACAATGACGACGTGTGGCGGTTGCATTGTCCCTGTTTTTCATACGTTTACATTAGGAGTCAAAGACAACAGGAGATGAATCAGCGGTGAGAAGTTACATGCGTGTGTTTTCCTGCAGCTGTTGTGTGAATGATGGAGCGAAAGTGGAAAGTGATGTCAGCTCCCTGCTGGATGACTTCCCGGGGAAGCAGCTGTTGCCACAGCAACCTGTTGTTGACTTCCTTGTTGTTGTTTTTATGATCTTTCATGATGTGATGTCACCCTGGGCTGCTGTGAGTGGGGCCGATTCTACTGGGCCCCAAAACCATACGGACTGCAGACCGCGTCGGGGGAATCTAGAAATAACAGCTAACACTTTATTTTATGGCTTCTATAATAGAAGAAAGGTTTTTAAAAAGGACCAATTCACCTATTTTAGATTTTAAGAAAATGGCTCTCCTACAGCTGCATCAGCCGGGATTCAACATAACAAGACACAGAAGTGACATCGACATATTTGGACCGGTCTTTCTTAAACCTGCGACTGCACCGCTGCAGGCTGTGGAGGGTCGTTCAGGATTCTCTTCTGTCAGGTCATGAAACAGACCTCTGTATTTCACCAGAAACTAGTTTAAATGCTCCGGAGTCTTTATCCACGTGTGAATGGTACAAGTGTCCCCCTTCATACCAGTGAGGAGTCTTTGTCCAGGCTGATATGTTGCGGTATAATGGACCGATGCACCAACATAGCAGACTACAACAGAGCCGTCACACTGAACCACATTCACACGGATCATTAACATGACAATAGAAGTTATGAAGCCGGGATCAGACTGAGCAGAGAGCCCTTACACGGGCTGACTGCTGCAGCGCTTGGAGACTGTTTCCATGGCAACGGAAGTGTTGCTAGGATACAGGCGAGGAAGAGTATTTATGCTCCCCGCGAGAGTAATCAAGACTGCGAGTGTTGTTTCCAGCCTTGCCAGCCCATGAAGGAGATGAGTAAGACAGAACATCCAGTCTGGATGGCAGACGCACAAACTGGGAATTAGTCTGTCGACCTTCTCAGGGGGAGGCGTGGATTTGGGATCAGTCTTCATCAGACTGTCGGATTAGCTTTTTTCTGTACTTCTTAGATTCCATTAAAGCCTGGGACTTCTCTCTGAATCTAAATGACTTAATGTTCCTCAGTAATAATAATTAAATAATTAAATTACTGCAAAAGAACACTGGCTGTTGTGTTTTACAGTTAAACAGTCTCAGCTCACAAAACGATTCTAAACCTCTAATATGAGATCAGCCAGCACTGCATTAGGTGATTAAATAAGACTATTTGTGCAATAGTTTTTTCTTTATATAATTCAAAAGAATTTATTCATATACACATATATTATTTGTATGCTGGCAATTTACCACTTCATCATCTTCCTAAAAGTTGAATGACTTATAATTAAGAATAAAAGAATGGTCCAAATCGAAGCTGCAAAGGCTGAGAAGGCTTTTGCTCCCTGGTTCAAACTTATGACACCTGGATCCTACATTTCCCACAATGCAACTAAATAGTGTCCTCCGGGTATTGGGGCTACTAATCTACCTGCTGAAAGCGGAACGGCCTGCACTGAACATATTCATCCAACCACTGCTCCTCCATCTCGGCCAGCTCCGCCTGCAGCTCCTGCTGGGGACTGGGGGTCACCAGCTCCGGGACAGGACGGAGGGGGTACGGCTCACAGTCCGCTGCCCCCCCACAGGGGGACCGCAGTGGGGTGGACAGGCTCAGCAACAGGACTTGCTCCAGTTTGGCTTTGACCAGAACTGGGAGCTTGCTGCCCCTGTGGGGCTTCACTGGCCGGTACTCCCAGCCCCTCAGGAGGCTCAGCATCATCTCAAGCCCAGAGATGGAGCTCTCACTTAGGGGTTTGTCCCATGGAGTGCCCCTTCTGGTTGGAGCCTCCTCTGGTTCTTCTCTTTCTTTGAGGTTCACGGGAAGGCAGCTCACGTCCACGGCGGTGTCGAGGGACTCTACAGAGGACGCTGGGCTGGGACTCGTCCTGTCACACAGAATCTTGTCAGTGTCCAACTCTGCGGAAGAGGACTCAAAGGTGACAGCTGTGACCTCGGACTCTGCAGAGGTTCTGGCGGGGTCTTCGACCCCCGGAGTGACTACTGAGTAGCGGGTGGATGGGCCACAGGATGTGCTCCTGCGCCCAACCCGGCGAGGAACCTTACACACGGCCTCGTAGTCGGAATCAGCAACACGGAGCACTGCACAGCCCCGGCACCGCCTCGGCTTCTGGCCAGAGACGAGGTCGGCTCCTGGGCACTGGTGGTGGTGGTGGTGATGGGTTTGATGGTCCAGGGCCGGGTCCTCCTTATCAGCCCAGGATTCATAAACAGAATAAGTCAGATCATCCTGGATCATATCTGAGTATCTTCCGTCCTGCAGGGCTGACAGATCCACCACAGGAGGGTCTTCAGACGCCACGTCAGTCCCGACGACCCCCACAATGGACTCGGGCGGAGCCACGCTCCCGTCCTCTGCGTTGTTCTTCCGGTACAGGCCTCCGATACACTGCCTCAGCCGGTCCTTCTCCAGCAGCAGCTTGTGGAGGCGCTCCAGGGACAGCGCCTCCACGCGGGCGATGACCGTGTCGAAGCGGTACATGCGGTCCAGCATGAAGGCACACTTGGAGCAGGCGAACTCGCCGCGGCCGTCCCGGGTCAGCTCGTGACCCAGGGCGTGGGCCAGCAGCACCTGCAGGTTGAGCTTGGCCGCAGGGTGGAAAATCCATCGGCGCTGGTTGCCACAGAGCTCGCGGGAGCAGATCCTGCAGGCCTCCTTCATCTTCACCCCGTCCAGCATCACAGCGGCCTGCAGCCGTGAACCCACTAGTGTAGCAGAGACCTCGATACTGCACAGGGGTCCACCTGTCCAGAGGTCTTGTTCACCCACACTTAGTAAAGTCCATTCAAATCACTTAAAAGTTACTTTTCATGACAAAACATTTACAGAGAAGTTTTAGTCGCTCTTGAGACGTCCTACTTCCTGTTCCAGTGTCTTCTGAAATGTACCGTAGTTACATTGTGTCCCTATGTGTTCCAGACTCTGCAGAGGAAGATCATGTGATCTGATTCAAAGCTCCAGCTGCCTTGTGGTGATGTCTCCTCCTGTTCCCAAGGTCGAGAATTCACTTCCAATCTCAAATTGAAGCCTCCGACATGTAACTGCTGTGCACTGGATTCAAATGTAATCAACTGGATCTCTGAGCACAAACTGAGGTCTGATGATGAAGTGGAAGTCTGCATGAAGAGCTTAAATGAATCACGAAGACTGGAGCATCCATCCGGTTCCCCCTGATCCAGAATCCCACGTCTCGTCGGATCACGCTGACGTGACGTCATCAGCGGCGTTCATTCAGCCAGAGAGCGGATGTGGGTGAATCTCTGGCTCACTTTCACTTCCTCGCTGGTTCGCTGCAGACATGTTGTTGGACCGGCCCGGGTTTTGTTCCTGCCGTTCAGTCCTCGATGACTCCGCGGGTAGAGACGGTGCCGGTAGACGTCACCGCTCTTTCTCTTCCTTTTGAATAAATGACTCTCTCTCTCCGTGACAGCATCTCCCGGCGGAGCTCGGCCCGTTACAGTCCGACACGAACACGGAAAAAAGCCCGATCTCTGTCGCTGTGTTTGGATGTTTAAAGGTTCACCGGAGTGGGTCCCGGTCCCCGATCCGTGCCCCCCCTCACCGGCCGCGGCTTCATCATCAGAGGATGGAGGCAGAGGCTGTCACACCTCGAGCCGCTTTCATAACGAGACAACGAGGCACCGCTGACAGCGAGCAAAGATCGTCTACGCTCGAGCAGACGTATCACTCCGCAGCTTTAAATAGTCCCGTGCGGCAAACATGGGCGTTGGTTGTAGTCCACTATGTAATTACACCGTTCTTTAGTTGTGGGAATCCTCCACAGACTACCTCAGTGAGGATATCATGTTGAATATCACAGCAGGCTGCAGTGACTCAGCAGTAACAACGGGGAAGAGAACATTTACTTCCACTTTATACTAGCCTACACTACATATTAGAGAGAGAGATATTTTAAATCTCATTTATCTACATTAATTTGAGAGAAATACTCACTGAACTCCAGATTAAGATATTAGGCTACATAGAAAACATATGACCAGTTCATAAAACATGATCCAAGTATTTAGCCTATTAACATTAGTTCCACCAAGTAGGCTGCCCCCTTAAATATTGATACATCAATAATACAAATACAATAATATACTAGCAAAACAGACACCACGCCTTAAAGCATTGTGAGACATTTTGATACTTTAACATATTTGTTTGGTAATACTGACATGACGTTTTATACTATTGTAATAAAACAGATCAAACATGTCTGAAACAGACACGACGGTAAATACATTATAATTCAAGTATGACTCATAAGGTCTTCTCCTTCTTTTTCTGTATTAGATATTATTTTTGTGTTGCAGTTTTATGTTTCCCCACATCAGTGTAGGAGTGAGACGTCCCAGCCTGGACTGAACCATATAACCGGAAACAGGGGGGTCGCTGAGCTGAGTCTCTTCTTAATAAACATCTGGGAGTCCTTCAACATTAGATTACCTATATTTCCTTTCCTCAATTAAATATATTTAAATTAACGTAATTATGTCCCTTAATCAAAGACAAAATCAAATTAATTTTCAACGGCATTTTGAGTGATTTTTTCACTTGATCAGGATGAAAAGTGTACAGCTAAATGTGTTTGACTGTTGTGTTCACATCACCGATGTAAACAATTGTTATTATTAATTTAATCATTGTCATGTTTTATGACGGAGCGACCAAACTCTCCAGGTTGACATTTGAGTGAAAAGTTATGCCTTTAAGGTGATTAAATATAAAAACAAATCAGGTCTGAATATTAGTTGTCAAATTACATATTCATATTTGTATAACTATATATTTCTTTAAGATGCAACATAGTTGATCATTGGATATTAAATGACCTTAGATGTACTCGACTAATAACCTTTTTAAATTTTACTCATAATTGAATTCCCCCCTTTTATGTGTTTTATTTGATTTATTTAGTTTTCATTTTTAATTCTATTGTGGGGTCTGAATGGGAATATGATTGCTTTTGGCTTCCACTGGACACTTGTTTGTTTTAATTGTATTGATGTATTTCATGTATACATATATTGGATACTTGTCACCCCTGCTCACTGTGCTGTTTATTCTGACCTAAATAAAACTGATCATCAATATCACAACACTGTGTGACAACGTGTTTAATTCAAAATACTTTATTTCCATAAAGCTTTTCTCGTTAGTCTAACAGTTCGCCTGTTTGCAGGGTGTGGGCAGAAAAAACCCAGGCCTGAGTGTTTTCCATCAGGTCCATTAAATTCTCTGAATTGTCAGCATGGAATGAGTTCATGCCTTGCCCCGGGGCCCCCGGGTGCTCGGTCCGGCCTTCACATGCATATTACAGACTGAAAGCAAAGACTGCTCTTAAATGCTGATGTCATTTTCAACAGACACTTTCAGGATCGTTTCCCCACAGACTCCCAGATCTTCATCCGTCTTTCATTATCGCAGCCTGACTGAAGTGCTGTTCATACAACTGTGATTTGTTTTCCTGTGTGTGTGTGTGTGTGTGTGTGTGTGTGTGTGTGTGTGTGTGTGTGTGTGTGTGTGTGTGTGTGGACCACCGCAGGACTCCCTGACTCTCTTCTGGCCCCGACTGTGTCTACATTTGTCACCCTGCAAGCCTCTGGAGACACGACACCAAAACACTGATCGGCTGGAATGAGGCACGCAATCAAAAATCAATTAATCCTAATCAGAGACGGGTGCCAAACGCTGCTGACGGACTGCGCCCGCTGTTTATTTTCCCTCAGCGGTAGAAATACCAGAGTGTGACAGCAGAGGATTAACGTCCACGCAGACAGAGGAGGTGTCTCTGCTCGTTTTCTCCTCTCAAACGTCTCACTTGTTGGTGTGCCAAGTAAACACGCTGCAGCGCCTCGTGAGGCCGTCTCTGTGTGCAGCAGCAGCGCACAGCGAGCTGATGATAATTGGAGCTGGCGTCAGCGAGGAAACGGAGCCTTAATGAGCAGAAGTGATGTGAGCGACCTGAGAGACACGTGAGGCGATGTCAGAGGGGGTGGTGTGAGGGCAGAGCACCCACGACTCCAGCTGCCCCCACAGCTCCGAGCCCTCTGTGTCGACGGCTAAGTTTGGATTTTAAAGTAGGCTAATGGTTAGTATATTATTACTCGATTTTGAGGCCCTTCTTTAAATCTCTGTGTCAAAATATAGTCTTAAGATCTTCTTTTTCTTTTGTTAAATTTCAGTTTTGTGCTTGAATGTATAAAATAAATATGTTTATGTTGTATAAAGAGCTAGAATTCACAATTTACAATTTAAAGTCCTGTATTTAACATTTACTTAACTTAATATTTTACCAGCAAAGCATTCTCAAGGATGACAGATGAAAGTCAGCTGGTTATTAATACATCATTTCCAGCTACGACTCATAACCTGGAGTTTGTCTCATGAGCACACGTGTGAGGTAAATGCAAACACAATACTTCCACAAGGAATGTGGAGGAAAAGTAGAAAGTGTCCCAAACTGGAAGGACAAATCAACACTGTGCAGCTCAGCAACAAATGCAGTGCAGATCAGACACCACTAGCTGGAGCTGCAGCTCCATGATCTGAAGGGAGGAATAACTGACTCTCCTCCATGTTTCGCCTCATGAAGTGCCGTTCACCAGCTAAATGACTCATGTGTTACACATCTCATTCACACAGTGTGGAGCCGACGTCTGTTCCTACCTGCATGTGTGCCTGGACTCCACTCTGTGGGGGAAAGAAGTACATGTATGTTACACAGGATCTAAAATATACTGTCATTACATCTGCTCGATTGAAAACATAACCCTGTAGGGAGAGTCAGCCACAACATGCACATGCTTTCATCTTCAGGCTGCTCTGCAGCTCGTCTGTCTGCCAAAGCTCCACTGACCCACATGTGGATATGAAAACAGTTATGATATCTCAGTCAGCCTGTCTGTCTGCCTGTCTGTCTGTCTGTCTGTCTGGGGCTTGAGCCAGAACACAAAGATAGCAGGAAGCAGAGGAGGCAACATGACTGACTCCCGTTCAGAGCCTGGATCTAACCAGGGTGTTTAAGCTTCATTCTTAATGTGTGATTTACTAAAAACACTAAAAACACGCCGAGTTGTCATTAGAAAGCATTCTGATGTGTGAACACGTGTGTTTGAGGTAACTCAGCGTATGTAGAGAGTTTTGCAGACGAACGAGGCAAAAATACCTCCGATTCACGTTCTTTCTTCTTGAGAGGAGAGGAACGATTGTGAACTTTGACCTCGAGCTCCTCGACCAGGACACCCAGCGAATGTTTCTGCTGTGTCAACTCCTCGATCACCCTGAGAGAGAGAGAGAGAGAGTGTTTAAATCACTGTTATGACTGTTAATCTGTTACTGAGTAAAAACATCCATCCATCCATCCATCGTCTACCGCTTATCCTGTATTCAGGGTCGCGGGGGGGGGGGGGGGGGGGGGGGGGGGGGCTGGAGCCTATCCCAGCTGTCATTGGGCGAAGGCAGGGTTCACCCTGGACAGGACGCCAGTCTATCACAGGGCCGACATGTAGAGACAAACAACCATTCACACTCACACTCACACCTACGGGCAATTTAGAGTCATCAATGAACCTATCCGAGTAAAAACAATGTAGGCCTTAATCAAAACGAAAGGAACAAAATGGTCCATCTGAAGTTGATCTTTAAACTGTATTTAGATAGATATACTTTATTGATCCCAAGCTGGGAAATTAGAGTATTTAAGTGATGAGTGACTTTGGAATGAGGGTTAGGGAACTTTGCAAAGATTTTCCTTTAATTAAAAACACATATTTCTATCTCCTGGTCCTTTTTGCACTCACTTTCAGTAGATTTACTTGAGTACATTTTTGGACTGGTAATTGTATTTGTATTTAATGTTCATCAATGATTTCATCATTAAAGTACTTTTCCTTGAGTATAATCTTTTAGTCCTCTTTCCAGCTCAGCTGCAGTGTAGTTCAGAGATGTGATCGGACTCAGTTACAGTATGTAGGCCAGAGCTGTGCTCTTTGTTCCAGGCCTGAGACGGTTTGACCGGTCGATACCAGCGTCAGCAGCAGTATCAGTGTCACCAGCGCTGTGAATAGCACTGATATCCAGGGGCCTGCTACTAAAGCCCCCCTCTACACCCCTGCCGATATCAACAGTGACGGGCAGACACTTTCCACAACAATAGACTGTGTATAAGGAGTGAGGGTAGTCATGGTGACGTCACCCATTGGTTCGAGTTCAGCATTTTTGCCATCGGCAATTTGGATTTTTGGATCTTTAAAGTTTGGCTCCGCCCTCTGAGCTTTCAGTCACAACAGAGCCAAGAGTGCTGAATGTTATTACGCCTGGAAAAATAGTTCCTTACAAGAACTGAATTTGAGCTAGAAGGAGGAATTTAACGAGGTGTGTTTTAACGAACCGAGGTGTGTTTTAACGAACCTTGGCAAACTTTTGCAGCTGAAACTTTTATTGATTATGGATGAAAAGTTAACAAACAAACCATCTAAAAATAAAGCAATGTTGGTCAGCATGGGAGAGGCTGGAGTCGTCCTTTAACCAAGTAGTTTTGTTGCCTTAACCTAACCAATCGTTTCACAATATATACTGCGTGTATCTGCAAGCGTGAAACAAGGCTGATATGAAACGCATTTATGAAACTTCATTTTTGGTTTGACTTAACGACTGCCTGGAGGTTTTTAATGGGAGGTCAAAGTCACCTGTCTTTGTCGGTCAGGGCTTGCTGGCTGAGCCATCCACCTGAACCTCCACTCTCCTCCTCCATCCGCTCCACCATCTCTCTCTCCAGAGCCAGGCAGCGCTGGGCCTCAGAGGCTGCCAGCGAGGCCATCTGCTCAGCCTCACCTCGCGCCAGCGAGGCTTCCTGAACGCAGACACGAGGAAAAAGATCAAATCAGTGCAAACATGCCGATGGTTTTGTCTGTCAGTGAATGTCATTTATTACAATTGGAGTTCTCAGTTAGTCCATGGATCCTGTATGTGTGTGTCTGTACCTCTTGTAGCAGCTGAACTTTGGTTTCAAGGATCTCCTGCATGTGGACGATCTCCTCCTGCCGCTCCGCCAGGCGACGCTGCAGCTCTGCTTCATTCTGATTGGACAGGCTCTCTGCCGTTGACCTACGGGTTTGTTGTTTCAGACAACAAGTATTTCTTATTTCCTTCTTTATGGACATAACATCTTGTCTAGAAGCATGACAATATTTCCGGTGAGAGGATTTATCTTGATTATTCATGAAATGTCTTCAAATAAATGTTTAGGTGGTTGAAGAGACCCTGAAGTCAGTGAATAATAAAAGCATGCAATAAAAACAAATGACTTCAGAGTCAGATGGGTTCATTTTATGGGCTTCTTTTTCCTAGTAGATGACAAACACTCATGATTTATTCATGCCTGGTCATAAAGGTCAGGGGTCATTAACAGGAGTCCCAAAAGACTCAAGGGTCATAGTGTAGTGTCCTGCATGTATCCTGCCTCTACTCCACAAACCTGACACTGCTCGGTCAGTTACATATCAGTGCATGAAGCAATCTGAGCTTCATAGGATGTTATTCTTGAGTTAGTGCTGAGTCACCCGTATGCTTTAAATAAAACAAATGGCTAACACACGTTTGGAAACTGGCATCAACAATGAGTTTGTTTTGCTGATAATGCAGAATTTTCCCCAAAAACAATGCTGTAATTTTTGAAGAATATCTTCCTCCTGTTTGCAGACATTCAGGCTTTGTTTAGGAATAAATGATGCAGAATGTTCATTGAGGCAGACTGACCACCAAGTTACAACCATCTATCATGTTGGTGTGGGGAAATGGGATTATATTTGGCAGGATTGCTCAGTGTGGGGAAATGGCCACATCCTCAAGAATCTGGCAACCATTAAAAAAAATCATAAAATAGTCAATCCTTGGTTACATTAAAGTACCTTTAAACACATTACATTTAGTCTCTTCAGCCAAGTATGAAATTAACCACAATTGGTGAAAAATAGATGGAATTTGTGCAATATGTGTCTAAAAATCACGACTGTCTTCCCCAATAAACAAGCCCACATGTCAGTTGTACAAGCAGCTTATTTAGATCGCCCGAACTCATAACCCATATTCACATTTACTGTTACCTGGTGACCTCGGGTGATTATGACAGAACAAAGGAGGAAGTCAGGTGAGACGGTGTAAAAAGTGACAAATTCGCACAGAGAGGAGGTCAGGGTAAATGGATGGGTCCAACAAGCACAGGACTTTGACCCAGCAGACAGTTGTTCTTGTCCCGTGTCAAACAAAGTCAACGTTGACTTATGTTAATTACAAATGTCAGTTCACTTACGTACAGTTCTTAACCTACGTCACATAATGTACCTTAATTTACGTACAGTACCTACATTAATGTACATATCTTGACCTAAATTATTTTATGCTAAACCGAACAAACTGTTGTTGTCTAAACCAAAGTGTGTCATGCTGTATTTCAGGTTGCGTCGGCCCACCCCTATAGAAACCCCGGCTTTATAAAACACCTTGCTGCTGGATTGGACCCACATTGACAACTACCGACCTGTTTCCTGCCTTATTTATGAACTTTCCACTATTATTTAATTGGAATCTGTCGGATGATCGTTGAGACGCCCTGCTAACAGAGACAGAACAGAAAACAGACCCTTCTCGCTCGGTGGAGGTTAACAACAAAAGACATAAACAGAGTGAACTCGGCCTCCAGGGGGAAGGCAACATGGACTCCAGGGGGAAATCTCTCTGAGAGCCAGTCTGTCACTGCTCCACCACTCAGCAACTCCACCAGCCAGAAGGTCACACTCAGCTTTCCTCCCCACATCTATCAGTCAGCCTCTGTTAATAGCTCTAATGATAAACTGTGGCCAAAGAGTTTATTTATGAAACAGCAGGGCACAGAGAGCCTCAGCACTGACCCCAAACTCCACTCCAACATTCACTCTGCTCAAAGGCTTTTCATTGTTTTGACTGATGGAACAAATTACAGCCGATACTGCCTTATAACACTGTAACTGAGCTAATGGTGTTTCTCCTACAACCATCTACCAAGAAGGTCATCAAAGAATGGTAACCGACAGGATTTTTCCATGTGTTGAAGACAAAACTAACTTGCTTTCAAAATGTATGTTTCTTAAAAGACCACGTCCACGGCTTGATACGATCTGTGGAGTCGCCATTCTTCTTTCCCGCCGTACCTCAAATGCATCTTTTTATCAGTGTAAAGTATTCAATACGTCCAACAATTACATCTTCAACAGCACCATCTCTATCCAGATACCCTGGCTACTCAGGAGAATTAGTCATGGACAGTTTTCACTGGAACTACGTTCTATTAGTCAGGTCTGATACATCCAAGGCTATTTTCATGCTTAAGTTCCATTCAGTGCTGATTCACATACATTTGTGCATCCCAGCCTGAAACCTATGAAATAAGACATCCCAGACACTTTTTGTAAGCCGTCTTAATCAGAGAAAAAATGTGGTTTCGAACATTAACGTATGTTAAAGTCCCAGTCGGCAAGTCCGGCGGATCGAGGGCACTCTGTCAGATTTTAAAACTCTCATGCTCCTCCCCCACGACCACCGAGCTCCTCCCCCTCGACTCCGTGCCCTTTGAAATCCCTTAGATCACGCCACCTTTGAAACGTGGGTCCGATGTTGACGCTGGTTTTATCACGGGCACCGTCGCAATCCTTCTTTTTTTCCTTCTTTTCCACCGGTGTTTTCTTCTCCTTGGTTGTTTTGGACCTCCTCGTTTCGGTTTTTAACCGAGGAATTGGAAGATTGTTGCTACTTCCCTCCCCCCCCCCCTGTGATAGTGGTATGACCCGAGGGAAGAGGGGCTCTGTGTGCACGAACACAGCCCTGCGTGCTGATTGGACAGGATGATCCGGTCGCTGTCGGATCTTTGCAAAACAAACAACAGGCTCTACCTGCATGTAGAGGAGCACTTTTTTTCTAAAACCGTTTGATCTATGTTGTTCTATCGCAGCGTAGTGTCGGCTTCAGTGAATATGATCAAAAAAATGTTGCCGACTGGGATTTTCACATTTTCTAGCTGAAACCCAAAATACAAGTATGATCCTAAAAATGAGCACGATCTTTAACTCAACTACATTGTTCCATACTTAAACACTGTTGGAGCAACGCTCCATGAAAGAGTTGTTGAGCATATCTTGTGTTTTGCAGACTCGATGTGATCGTGCTGTGTGGAGAGTGAGTCTGCAGAGGAGTCCAAGGCAGACAGACAGCTGCCTCACAAACAGGTGCTGCAGCTCAAATAGTTCCCGACTCCGCAACACAACGAGCGGCAGGACACCTCTGCCCTTTTACTCTCCCTACTCCACACTCTCGACACCCTCTCCCCTCAAAACAAACCCACCGTGGATCCCTCACCCCCTCTCCGTCCTCCGTCCCAGAACACAGAGCCACTTCATCCCGTTCCAGTGCCGAGTCCGGTCATGGCATTCCTCAGAGCTTAGTGTGTGTTGTGATAGCTAGGTGAGTCTACAGGCCAGCGGGCTCGCGTGTGATGAGAGGCCGTCGGGTCCCGTGGGTGCCCCGGCTCTGATGCACTGATGGGCTCATGGGAAATAAACTAAAACTAGCAATGAAAAGAGTGTTTTTGTACTTTCCCTTAAGGTGTTTCAACAAATCTGTGAGAGTCTGTCCGAGAGATGTAATATACTAACGGTGAGTGATTAGCTGGATACTTTGGAGGGTTCAAGGCCTGGGGATTCTCAATATAACACTCTCTAGAAGAAGAAGAAGAAGAAGAAGAAGAAGAAGAAGAAGAAGAAGAAGAAGAAGAAGAAGAAGAAGAAGAAGAAGACGATGATGAATACTCACAGAGCTTTGTCCAGAAATTGTTGTTTCTCCTCCAGCTCCTTTTTCAGACTCTCCACTTCAACCTTCAACTCGATGTTCTGGAGAAGAGATGAATTAAACGAAGAAAAAAGATAAGAAGAGTCAATAATGCATTGCCTCAGTTGGATTTGTTGATTTAAAACAGGATTACAGATCCAGTATGGAGTAGATTCAGGGATCAGTCACTCAGTCTCATTTAGAAACATGTATTCAAGTGTAGTATTTATGACTGTGGAAAAATGTCTAGATATATCAATATTGATATACTATTCATATATCCAGATATAGCTAATTTAACAATATTGGTATCATATTTATTCATACCAGGGCCACAGAGAATACTACTTTCTGTTTTAGGGAATTAGGGATGTCATTGCACCTAAATAACGTTCCAGTCAACAATTTAGTCATACGTCTTAGTCCATGTGCAGAATAGTTTAAACTGCATGTTGCCATAGCAACAGTACCAATGCTACATTGTCAGAAAAGCCATTGGTATAGCCATTGATATAAGTTTAGATCGTGAGTGACACCAGAGCAATAAATGGAATTCATGGAGTGACATGAAACCAAACAAATAAGCTACCGTAGTTAAACCGATTCCAGCTACAACAACCAGACACAGAATCTCTCCATAGCACCACTTTCATTTATCAAAACAACTGTAGCAATTAATTAGGATGTCGATTTTAGCTCATATTGTCAAGCTTTGGGTCACGCTGGCTGCAAATATACTTTAAACATGAACGATGACCTCAAGACATCATGATATACAGTACGTGGCATAATATTCTGACATGTCGTTCATTGTTGATACGCCAAACCAAAGCCAACATATCTCCAATGTTATCTAATTCATCCATCCAGCAGATGAAAAGCAGGATTTTTCACATGGAGTTCTGCTGAGGACCACAGAGAGACGAAGGACGAGCTTCCCAAGCTGCACGTGCTGACCTGTTTCGGGGCGCTCTGTTTGACTATAAATAGCTGGTCGGGATACGAGCACCTGCTGTATCCGTCAGTGTGTATACACTACCCCCCCCCCCCCTCCACCCAGCAACACCTCCGCTTTTAACTCTTGGCTCTGAATGCAGCAACAAACTGGACTGAACTGGCCGTCGGTGTGCAGGTTATCTGCCTGCGGCGGTGATTTATTTATTTTCTATATCAATCTGGACTCACATTTCAGTTCCTGCTGTGAATGTCTCGTCCGAGTGCAGCAGGTCCGATTACTGACACTCTGATGCTTCTACCGTATAGATGTGAGGGGGGCGCACATGAAACTAAACCAGTGGAGTGCATGCACAGTGTGTACGCATGCATGCGGACGTCGGGCCTGAGGGTTCTCAGCCTCACATAATGTGGGTCATTGGGTCTATAGCATCCGACAGTTACTGCAGGGGC
The DNA here is from genome assembly GCF_963514095.1 of Eutrigla gurnardus. NCBI lineage: Eukaryota > Metazoa > Chordata > Actinopteri > Perciformes > Triglidae > Eutrigla > Eutrigla gurnardus. The sequence continues at coordinate 6,314,547 of NC_139920.1, forward strand.
AGTTTTATATGCACTACTGCCTGTTTGTGCCCTTCATCTGTCCAAAATCAGCAAAACACTGCGTTTAAGACAACATTTCCACGTAGAAATGCCAGTTTAAAAAAAGAGGATGAAATCCAGGTTTTATGGCATGAATTACCATGTTTCCTTCTGCAAGAAAACACCATCGAGCACTGTTTACAGGCTCCTCCGGGTCAAAGCAGCTCACAATGAGATCATACTGGCAACAAAGCACAGGTGTGCAAACGGAAGAGCTTTCACACAGCTGGCTTTTCTTTGATAAAGCCCATTAAAAGCACACTCAGAGTTTTGAAACATAAGATCCCGTCAGCTGTAAAATGGGAAGACATGTTCTCATGATTCGCTGCTCACAGTACACGCAGGAGAACAGCTGCCAGAGATGGCTTATAGATCAACTATATGGATCCGGTTTGCCACAGCTTCGACCTCTGTGGATATTCTGAATGTATCTGAGCAGGCAGAGCTTATGAGCTAGACTCTCCTCTCTTCGTCTCAACTGTAACACATTCAAACCGGCTCACCATCATCTTGTTCTTTGATGCTGCAAAACTTCCATCAAACAAACATTCAGTCATATTTGTGTCACAGTAGTTCACTGTTGCAGAAGAGCCTGAGACCTGCAGTCTAACACCAACCTGCAGCTCTGGAAACAACATGGCTGACTGACACTACTACAGGAATGCATCAAGTGCATGCAGACATAGTGGTTGTGAATCATTCCTTGCATGCATCATTAGTGCGTTCATTCACAGACTCATAGTCTCACTCACCCTCTTGTGCACGCCATCGCCGCTCTCCTCGAACTTCTGCTGGATCTTCTCCTCCAGGAAGTAGATCCTGAGCTTCAAGCTGAAGTTCTCCTTCTTCAGGTCGTTCAGGTGCTGTGAGATAGTGCGGCAACCGTGGAAACCAGTGTTAGACATGATGACGGGTGTCTCTTTCGTAGGGGGCATTGCAGCCCCCCATTCAGCACCGCATAGTACGTGTAAAGACAGGGCTGAAGAGAAACAACAGCCTCTGCCTGAAGAATCAAACGGTCCTGACGAAACAGGACTCAGATCTGCTCTGTCCTGCTGTCACACATCAACAGGCCGGAACAAGAACAGAGTCGTGGTGTCCCAACATAAAGTGGACACGAGCTCCTCTCAGTCTGGATTTGTTACAGGAGGGTCTGGGATGGCACCCGGGCAGGCAGCAGGGTATTATGGGAGGCGGGAGGGGGGGCGAGGGAATGTTTCCTTTTTTACCACAAGGAGGTCATGCCAAGAATCTGAGGCAGGAGTGTGTGTGTGTGTGTGTGTGGTGTATGTTTGTGTGTGTGTATGTATGTGTGTGTGTGTGTGTGTGTGTGTGTGTGTGTGTGTGTGTGGGGGGGGGGGGGGGGGGGGTTCCCTCACATTGTGGGGACTCACCTTTTTTGACACCAATCATTACATTTTAGGGTGAAGGTTTGAGTTGTTTAAGATTAGAGTACGGTTAGGTTTAAGTTAAAATGAGAGTAAGGTTAGGTTTAAGTTAAGATGAGAGTAAGGTTAGGTTTAAATTGAGATTAGAGTAAGGTTAGGTTTAAGTTAAGATTAGAGTACGGTTAGGTTTAAGTTAAGATTAGAGTAAGGTTAGGTTTAAATTAAGATTAGAGTAAGGTTAGGTTTAAATTGAGATTAGAGTAAGGTTAGGTTTAAGTTAAGATTAGAGCAAGGTTAGGTTTGAGTTAAGATTAGAGTAAGGTTAGGTTTAAATTAAGATTAGAGTAAGGTTAGGTTTAAGTTAAAATGAGAGTAAGGTTAGGTTTAAGTTAAGATGAGAGTAAGGTTAGGTTTAAATTGAGATTAGAGTAAGGTTAGGTTTAAATTAAGATTAGAGTATGGTTAGGTTTAAGTTAAGATTAGAGTAAGGTTAGGTTTAAATTAAGATTAGAGTAAGGTTAGGTTTAAATTGAGATTAGAGTAAAGTTAGGTTTAAATTAAGATTAGAGCAAGGTTAGGTTTAAATTAAGATTAGAGTAAGGTTAGGTTTAAGTTAAGATTAGAGTAAGGTTAGGTTTAAATTAAGATTAGAGTAAGGTTAGGTTTAAATTAAGATTAGGGTAAGGTTAGGTTTAAGTTAAGATGAGAGTACGGTTAGGTTTAAATTAAGGTTAGAGTAAGGTTAGGTTTAAGTTAAGATTAGGGTAAGGTTAGGTTTAAGTTAAGATGAGAGTACGGTTAGGTTTAAATTAAGATTAGAGTAAGGTTAGGTTTAAATTAAGGTTAGAGTAAGGTTAGGTTTAAGTTAAGATTAGGGTAAGGTTAGGTTTAAGTTAAGATGAGAGTACGGTTAGGTTTAAATTAAGGTTAGAGTAAGGTTAGGTTTAAGTTAAGATTAGGGTAAGGTTAGGTTTAAGTTAAAATGAGAGTAAGGGTCAGAAATAGGCTGGTAGCGGTTCTGGTTCAGGTAAGTCTCAAGGAAATGAATGTAAGTCAATGCAATGCCCCCAAAAGTCATGTAAACACGACTGTGTGTGTGTGTTTGTTTGTTTGTGTGTGTGTGTTGATAATGTGTAGCAGTGCTGAGCTCTTAACATTCTGACGTGTGAACGTGTGGGAGACTGGATCACTGTGTGAGTTTCTTCAACTTGACCTTTGTTTAATCACGACGGCCGACTTGAACGTTAGTCACTTGTTCAAACACTTAAAATAACCTGTATCCACATTTCTCTACAAAAACGACCTCTCCTAAAATCAAAGGAAGATGAAGTGTGGTGTTACGCCGCCACAAAACCTTGTGGGGAACTGCAAACAGCTGTTCCCACCCCGTCTCTCACCAACCGCCGCTTCCTTTTGACCATGACCATCACTTTCTCTTAATCTTAACCAAGTAGTTTTAGTTGCCTATACTTTACCAGACCTTAAACATAGAGCGGCGACACATGAAATCTTCTTGTGACGGATTTGGAAGTTCTTTAAAAAAGATCTGTGGAGAACTTCCACTTGTTCTTTTGTGTAATTTAAAGATTTTAAAATACAAAACAGTAATGGGGGAAAGTATTACAGCCAGTGAAAAACCTGACAGGTTCATCAACAGAAAGCATGATCTAATTATACGATAAGATGGAGGCCTATAGAGGACAACTGGTGAGCAGATTCCTTGTACTGGCTGAAGAGAAGCCTCACTGGGCTGAATGTGACTGACAGCTGCTGGAAGCAACACTAATACACAATTAGAGGGAAACATGGAGACTGAAGAGGTTAAGAATTCAAAAGGTCCCCAAAACTTCTCCTTTTCACCACCTTCCTTCGACCTTGATGGGAAATGTAATACGGTCGAGGAAAGATGGGATGGAGAATTCATGGAGAACCCAGAGAAGACAACCACAACATGATGAAGCGTGCATCTGCACTGGGACTCACATTCCCAGAGCAGGGAACTGTGGGATGTCTCTTTGGTTTCATGCTGAAGGTACATTTTGATGTGGGGATTTGCAGGTCAACGATGTTTAGATGTTTAAATTGGACTGACTTTGACTGTAAAGTGAAGGTTTTTTTAGACATTTGTCCAAAAATGTGTCTCCACAGCACTTAAATGCCTCTTTTTCATTATAAAGTTGATTCTTACTGCACACGGAAATATAGCCTTTGAAATACTGACAAAACAATGTTTTATAGATGTCTGAAAACCTTTCACTTTTCAACTAATTTTGGCTTGTTTGAACCCAAACGTCTAGACTTCTTGTCACATGAAAATGACAAAGACTTAATGCGTAAATGAGCTAAAGGAAAAAGAAGAAAAAGGCCCTTTACGGATTCAAACTTGTAAACGCTACAAACCTCTTCCAGGTCAGCTCACTTGACAACCTTCCTGATGAAATAAGAATTTACGACCTTCTCCTTGCAGCATAAACACTAGTCTAAAGTATGATCCTTGTTTGTAAACATGAGTCGACTCAGTGTGTGACCACAGGGAGGCGCTAATGCTCCACCTGAGCCTGGAGAGTCCCAACATCTCTGCTGATGCTAGAGGGAACAGCAGCGCTATCCAGAGGCTATTTCCAGAAGCTGCCCAGCAGCCGTCACCGAGGAATGCTGAAGTGGTGAGACGTTGCTGATCACACATGCGGGAGCGTCGACGCGCTGGCACACAGGACCAGACTGACTGACGGCAGATCACCACGACACACCACACACAGCTGAACGCAGGGACACATGCTGCAGTCACATTCTGCACACACACTCTGCAGGCAGTGTGTGTGTGTGTGTGTGTAATAGCTTGACACAAGATGCAAAGAAGAAAAGAGCACAAACACACACACACACACACACACACACACACACACACACACACACACACACACACACACACACACACACACACACACACACTCCTGGCTGGATTCAAACCGACATGGACCCCTGATCACAAAGAGCCCTGACGCCGTTTGTTACTAATATATGCTTTGTGGACATTTCCCTTGTCTGTTATATTTAACACTAATTTCTTAGTGTTTCTTTTCAAATCCCTCCTTTACTCCGTGACACTGATATAGACCACAAAATTATCATCTGCGTAAAATAACCACACATCTGTTTCTCGTAGGGCCCACATCAACAGTAGCCGTCATTTTCCTTACATTTGATTTAGTCCCATCATCGTGTTACGGATTTAAGCAATTTAAGCCTTCTACTGGATTCTGAACAAATAAATGATGGCTCATATGGGAACAGGAGTGTGAAAAGCGTGGATTTTGGATCCAATAATAACGGCTACACTGGAACCTTTACACAGTAAAAACCTGGGTTTGGGTGTAACATCAGCACTTTGTGAAGCCTTGTGTCACACAAAAACATAAACATTGAACATCATGTTTCAGCGACACCCACTTCACAAATTCAGAAAAATGCATTTAGCCCTTTTTTTTGGAACACAAATAACTGTTGTCACAAAAAATTTAAAAGAAGCATAATACAATGATAGTATAATAAAGTGAATATAAATCATAACTTAGCCCTAGTGTTGATCTACTCTTTAATCATTTATTTAATATTTTATATTATTCATGCGTAATGAGAAGAGAAGCTGTCAGCGAATTAATTAAGATAAAAAGCCATTCATTTGTGGTGAAGAAAATGTAAGTTGTTGTTGTTGTTCTATTTCATTTATAATCATTTGAAATCATATATACATCTTTAAATATTTTTACTTTATCAATTAATTGTAATAAAACTGTCACACAATTTCCCAAAACCTGTGACGCCTTCAAATGTTTCTTTTATACAATCATATAAAACAAAGAAAAACAATTCATCCTCTCTGAGAAGCTGGATTTAAAAAGTTTGACATTTCTCTTTTATGATCATCACTCATGACAAATGTTGACACTTTTCTGTCAGTTCATTGATTGGATGAGCACTGTTGTTGTTGGATTATATAATTGTTTTTCCTTACACCAACATGGGAATCATTATCATGCTGCACCCATGGGTGCACCCCCACAGGTCGTTATTTACAAATGTGTAAACTGTGAGTGTAGTTCCTCATTTGTCAGCAATCTCAAGTGACTTTTAAATGTAAACAATCATGTGACCTCAACCCCATTCAACACCGTTTTGGGATGAACTGGTTACGCCAAATATGAGCTGCAACATTCGGCCGTCCACATACTTTTGGCCACATCCAGAGGTCCACGTCTAACAGACACACTCAAAACGCCCTCAGAGAGCCCGCGAACGCTGGCCGCCTCCTCAACACATTACCCAGAGCCATTTGTCAATAACCAATAACCAAGAGGTGAGACGGACACACAGATATATTGCTGATGACAACTTTATATCAATCTCAATTTTAAATAAAAAGTTTGAAAACACTAAACCACAATAATTCGGACACAAAAATGAAACCAGATGTGATTTCTGGGTTGTCGTGATCAATGATTGAACTACACACACACACACACACACACACACACACACACATGCACACACACACCTGCACTTAAAACCCAAGACCAGTGTGGAGTCGACGAGCGTTGGAGAAGAGACGGCGACCATCCAGAGGTCACATTCAGAGAGAAGAGATTTAATTTATTACACAACGTGCCCGTGAAATGAAATCACCCCGTTCTGCAGGACTTTTCCAGTGTTGGATAATCCAATGTGAGAGCAGGAGGGAAAAGAAGCATTAGAACATTTTTCCAGGCTCGCGATGCCCAAACTTCTACCCCACTGAGTCGTTTTATTCTTCGGGAACAAACTCGGACCCGGTTATTAGAATAAGAAAGGTTAAGACCTGAAATATATTGGTACAACTCGGGACGACCCTCAGATATTTTTCCGCTGTCGCCTCTCTCACTCCTGTCATTTGCAAGCGCCACTGAAGGGTGTTTTTTTGCCATGGCAACCCCTAACCCTCTGCTTCATCTTTGTGTCGACAGAGGTTTCAAAAACCATCTCCACAGGAATAGGAGTGTAATTGGGAGTTTGCCTGTGACTGTGTGTGTGTGTGTGACTGTGTGTCTGTGTGTGTGTGTGTGTGTGCGTGTGTGTGTGTGCTTTGGATTGGCAGAGCACTGGGAGTTTTCCCCCCTTTACCGGTAACAAGAGCCCCTTGATGCCAGCTAGCTCGACATTTTCCAGCCCTGCTCTCTGGCGGTGCCAAACCCCTAATGCAATTCTGCGAGGGGAATGTCTGATTGTGTTTATTGTGCTGCCACGGTCCACGGTAGACATGGTGGTTGAAAATTAGAATTTGTAAACCTAATTAAATCATCAAGAGGGCCACTAAAAATACCCTCAGGAGCTCATTAAAAATCGTGGACAGCAAGAATGGAGACTCACTGTAGCGAATCTAGATAAAACCTGCAGCGTGGTTTATTGCATTCACCATCAGGTGAAATCATTTTCATTGATGTGGTGCCTTAATATTGTAGTTCAGCGTTTTTACCTGCAGCTCATGTCTGTGTAAGCACGGAGCTGGAGTCAGGATGTGGATAGCCTAGCTTAGCATAAAGACTAAGGAGGAAAGAGATAGCTTTGCTTGTCCAAACATTCTGTCCTATTTGTGTAATCAGTACGTTAAAAGATGTGTTTGTGGTTAAGGGGAGGTGGCATTCTGGTGCCATCATCCCTACCAACACTACCAAAGGAAACTCTTGTGCTAGCTGAGAGTAACTGGTAACTTTGTTTGTTTAACCTTAATAACAACATGTCAGTCAAAGAAAATCAGGTTCAGGTCCACAGCAACAAAGCTGCTCAAAAGGTCAAATTTGCACGCACAAAGTAACCAATAACTTTGGTTATATCCGAAATCACTCACTCAGTATCGAGGGAGTTCTCTATAGTGAGCTCATCAGCAATTAGAAAAAACACCTCCAGACACCACTCGGGTCATTTTCTCTGTGTTGTAGGTTACAACACTGCTGCACAATGAAAACGGCAGCTGGTGGACCATCTATAATAAATACTGATTACCGATCATTTCTATTTTTTTGAGTTGCCTCTGAACGAAATGCTGTGAGTGAAGTCAATTCCCTCTGGTAAGCAGTGATAGCACTTATATGTTTCATGCTTTTATTGTGAAAGATAAGAACGAAAAGTAGCGGTACACGCTGCCGTTGTCAATGTGGAGGCAATAAGGGTATTTCCCAAATCAATTAATAAATACAAAGAACTTTTTGATCGTTTGTATAATGATGCTCTACTTCCAAAAACTAAAATTACTAAACAACTCATGGATTTGTCTGGTCGGTAATTATAATGCATTGCATGATGGTATATAATGCTTGGTAAGTGACCATCGGTTGTAAACTATTCTAACTATACTTCAAGATGAATTGTGGAGTAATTTGAGTCCACTATAGGGTAAAATAATTCTCACTACACATTCGGACACTACATCATGGTAAACTCACCGAGTGATTTCGGACACAGCCCTTGTATTCAGTCTCAACACCTCAAACCTGCAATGACTGATTTCGTTTTTGGCCACTTGGGTGCAGCGAGACTGAACCAATAATTACATTTTAATGGAAACTATTGCGACAAGTGAAAATGAGGAGCGAGATGACTGATACGGTTCAACCAATATGAGACTTTTCAGCCAAACACTTTGACATTAGATTGAACGTTTGGAGAAAAAGAACGTATGTTTTCGCCATTAACAAAACTGCAAATACAACACAGACCAGTTCCTTCTATATTTAAAACAATACGATGGAGTGTGATGATTTGAAACAGCATTACATCACCCAGACAGCTGGTTGCAGACTTGAGAGGTCACACTGCTGTTATTAGTGAGTAGGCTATGGCGCAGAGACTGTGAACCACATTAAGTCCGACCACACACAAACTGGATCCCTATAACTGATATTCATTACAAATGTTCATAATAAAATCACACTCGACGCAACAGATTACGTTACACTTCAACCTTAAAATAGATTCACGAGGGAGAGACGACCACGTGCTACTGTTCTCACGCTGTTAGCAAAAACTTAATACATTGAGCAACTATTAACAAGTGTTTGAAATAACCAGATTTATTTTTCTGAGATGGAACTATATTTATATCCATTTTATTTTCCAGTGAATAGTCACTTCTCCTCACACCACAAGGCATAATGATGGACAAAACAGTTGGGCTGACGTTCAGAGAAAACACAGCTCGGAGTTTGAGATTATGAGGAAAATGTATTAATCAGAAAATGTAAAGCCTGGTTGTCTCCAAAACACAGCCTGCTGAAGGGCGAGAGGGCCCGACCAAAATACTAAGTCATGTAATCAACTACATGGTTAACATCATTGCCGACGGCAAACAAACTTTATGCGAGGTTACAGCGGGAAGCAAGAAAATAATCTAGGCCTAACTTTACAATGTAGAATATAAATTAAGATATAAATAGATTTCAAAAGTGCACTCAGTAGAGTGCAGGTCTCCTCCTGGTGTGTCTGCAACGTCCACCACTAGTGTATAGTCTTAATTATTGGCTCGTTTTTCATGCGCACATCACACACAACAGATACGCTACCATTGTAGTCTGTCTGCATCGGCTCCGTGTAGCTAACCTGTAGTAACCTGTGTAACTCTTCATATTGACTGTGTCCTGCTGGGTGTTTAGTTCCATTAGCTGTTAGCTCTGTTAGCCCTGTCTGAGTTAACTGTGTTAGCCCTGTCTGAGTTAGCTGCGTTAGCCCTGTTAGCTGTATTAGCCCTGTCTGAGTGAGCTGTGTTAGCTCTGTTAGCCCTGTCTGAGTTAGCTGTGTTAGCCCTGTTAGCTGTATTAGCCCTGTCTGAGTGAGCTGTGTTAGCTCTGTTAGCCCTGTCTGAGTTAGCTGTGTTAGCCCTGTTAGCTCTGTTAGCCCTGTCTGAGTGAGCTGTGTTAGCTCTGTTAGCCCTGTCTGAGTTAGCCGGTTAGCCCTGTTGTCTGTTCGCTTTGTTAGCCAAACAAACTCTGGAACCACCGGCAGCTAATAGCTAACTAGCTGACATGAGATGTGCTCTGTTGGTTCAGCTTGTCATTTGAAAGGTGATAGTTACATACATGCATGCAATCAATTTTCACTTTAGTAAAGATCTTTTTTGAGTTTTAACAAATTTAAATGCACAACGCAACATTTCTCAGACAATATCGACACAATGATAAAGTATCAACTTGAAATAAGGTGCTACGTACTAAAGTGCACAGAGATGTGCTCAGTTTATTCTTCATATGAAATATTCAGAATGTGCCAGGGATGAGACAAAACTTTTATCTACAGTTCTTCCTCTCAGTCTTTCAGCCAGTACATTATTTGACTAGTCATGATTTAAAACCACAGTGCATCTAGTTTTCCACATTTTGGAACACGTGTGTCAAGAGTGGGAAAATCCGTAGCCCAAACAAGAGTCCAAACTGAAGCAGTTGTTGGTCACTTGTTTGCTCTTAAGAGGAGAGTCAGCAGTCAATGATGCTATAAAACAGCAAAATATGTTTTCAATAAAATGTGTTTTCAAAAAGTGTGAATCACTGCAAGCATGACAGGTCATTAAGCATATAGTCATAAAAATATAAAACTGATGGGTCCAGCAGTACGTGAGATCAGCCGTGGACAGAAAAACCCCCACACACACTCTCTCTATTTCTCTCTCTCTCTCTCTCACACACACACACACACACACACACACACACACACACACACACACACTCACACACACACACACACACACAAACACACACGCACACACACACACACACACACACACACACAACCAAATACACAATCTCCTGATGGTGATAATAACAGTGAACAGTATTGCTAATCAAACTTCATTAGTGACTTTACAATAGTGAAGGGAACATTAACAATACAAGAAGGAATACATTTAAAACAGCTGTTTTAAATAGCAAACATTTACCATACATTTATGCTCGATGATTTAAAGAAAGCTCATCTCCCATCTGTAGCTCACATACTTTCACCTCACAACAGTCAAATCAACAATGTGCATGTCGCACCCCCACAGAATGCTCAGTTAGTTCAAACCACAGGGCAACAAAATAAATCTGAGCATAATAAGCAGTTTTCACTTCTAAATGGGAACTCCGGAGACTTTGACAGATCTCGGTGTGCCACAACTGTTGGAGACAGAAGACATTACAGGGGGCGGGGGAGGAGATCTGAACGTAGATTTCATTTGCATCCTCTCACTTTTTGGTTTTGATAAAAAAAAAATCATTCCCAGATGTGGTGGCAGCAGCTGGATGTGAGTGATGGATGGTGCGGTGTGAAGGAAGTGGCAGTGGAGGGTCTATTGGTGGGGAGTCTTAGAGACTCAGTGCCAGCCTACCATCAGGGTTTTCTGGCATGGAACCATATTGATTGATGGAGAGTTTGGGTATTGAGGCCATTCAATGCCTCGTCCAGCCCGTATGTCAACTTAAATGTAAAAAAACAACAAAAACAAAACATACCAGACTATGCAACGTCTTAGCTTCCATATCAAGTTTGTTTACAGACTCTACTTATTCTGTCACCCTTTAAAATGGGTTTGATGCTGTGCAAAAGCATAATGTACATCTCTTAATGTGCATAGCGTGGATTAAACCAAGTGTTGCACATCAAGACGAGGTCAGAGCGAGTGTGTTGCATGCAGCCTGCGGTGGCGAGTCGATCGTGCGGCTGAAAACCCCCCTGGCTTGGCCTCTGTGTTTAGCTGCAGCTCTCTGCGTTTCCATGGTTATTAACTCTGAGCGCCATTGTTTTGCTTTAATGATGCCAGCAGAACAAGAGGCATGAAGCAAAACAGGATCTGAATCTCTTTAACAGCACACAGAAACACACTGACTCCAGACGCTCAGATGCAGAATGTGGCTGCGGAGCGAGGCCTGCGCTGGAAGTGGATTATTATTCATGAACGAGCGCCGTTATAATGCAGGATCAAAAGCACTGTTCATGTATATGAACCCAAAGCCTGAAGGCAAATCATTTCGACTGACATGGGGTCCTGAATGAAATCACATTAAAACAATTTTTTGGAGAGCGCAGCAGACATAAAAAACAAGCAAACCCTTTTTTTGCTCTTCAAGGTTCTGCAGCAGAAAGGTTTTAGGGAACATGTCAGTCTGTAAAAGTCTTCATTTTGTTGCTACATGTCCTGTGGTAAACCAGATTTCTGCTTTGAATCTTAAGTTGCAGTAACTGAGGTTAGGGAGCAGGTCCACGGCTAAAAACACCTCTAATCACATGTCAAACATTATTATACCAGGTCTAACTCTTCTGCCGCTGTTTCGTTTCATACCCTCTCTTACCCTCGCCTTTCCCACACGATTCCCCCACAACGACTCTCCTCAGCATCCATTACATCTGACCCAGACTCTTCCCTTTGCCCTCATTCATCCATCCTCAGTCCCATATTTCATCATCTAACCTTTAATCATATATACTCTTGTGGCATAGCTCTTGCTAGCAAACTGTAAATCATGTTTGTTTAACAACATCATCGAACTGTCTGGACTGGACAAAATCATTACGTCTGGGGATTGTTTGACATTTCTTAATCCCAGAGCCCATTTGGTACCTTTTTGGTCAAGACACCAAAATAAAATCCAACTTTTTTTCAGAGAAAAATTGAATCAGTAGAGACTGACGTATCCGTCCAACCAACATAATTTCTCCCCAATATAATATGACATGCACTCACTTGTGGTGTTCAAAACGACAAACCAATACATTGTTCCAGAAGTCATGACCTGGCTACGCAAGAATATCCACAGACCTTGTTATGAGTAGTTTCATGCAGGAACTATTTTGTTTCTACCATAGTTCCTATGGTTGCTATGATAACTACATCCCACCTTAAACGCTTTGGTTTGATTATGTCTCAAGCTTGAGGAAACTGACTAATTACTGAGAAAAATCATGCAATTTAGGAGCTCTGGTGCCAGGCTGTGTTTTCTACAGAGATTTTCTGTGTTGACATTATCTAAGATAAATGTTTTTGTGTTTGATTTTTCTTAATTAAATAATGGTAAAGAAAACAGACAAAATCAAATCAGAAAAAAAATCCACATTAGCTGCAGTCAGAGCCTTTCCTATATTTACTTCAGGGCTTTGAAAAGTCTATGCTATGGTCACAAATCAGCTGTTTCTGTGAAACTGTGGTTGCACCGCTCAGCTGTAGAATGGAGAGTTGTATAAAATAAATCCGACGAGGCCTTGGCTTGGCCATGTCCGTCCCTCCAGTAGAAACCACAGTTTTCTATTCTTGACCAAGCAGTCACAGGCTCAAAGGTTACAGCTACCATACTGTGTGTGAGTTAACGGTCTATTTCAGTTTAAACCACATCTGATGTCATGTATTTTGTGGGGAACATGGAGTCATAAATACAGTATCTGATTCAGAGCACTGTGGGTCATTTATCCCTGCTGCATGACTGAAAGGCCTTCTGGGGCTAATCAACAACAGGGCCCATCCATCGCTTCAAAGACTGTATTTCATATCACACAGAGTGTTGCACTAGATACACAAAGATCACTCTCTGCCAGGTGGAACCCAAGCTGGACAGGTCCAATTTTACAGGACGGCAGATTTTAAAAGGCTGAAAGCGACTGCAGGAGTGCGCTCATTGGATCAGGATCAGATGTTCCAGCACCACTTCCCCTCCTGACCCAGGCTGTCTGAGATACCTGACCCCGGGAAGTGAGCGCAGGCTGTGAGCGATGGCCCGTAGCCCGGAGCTCGGGTGGATGATGCAGTGTGATACTCCCAGAGAGGGAGGGAGGGGAGAGACGAGCAGGGCCTGGACTGAGGCAGCTCCTGGGGCTCAAACACAGCTGCTGCTGCTGCTACTGATGAGGATGAGGATGCTGGCTGCCAAGGACGAAACCTTGTCACTACAACACGGGTCAGTGCAGTCTGCGTCAATGTCCACATTTATGGAATGAAGGGATTTCCAGGGATATTATGTGTCTCCATGTGTGTGAGTGTGTGAGACGTAGGAACATTCCTTCTCTGGCAGACATCTCACCTCGCTAGCTGAGTATTAATTGCTCTGTTTTGCCACAGTGAGAGGCAGACAAGTCTGAGCCAACAAACAACATTTCCTGGATGCAGATCTAACACTCTTTTACAGCACTGCATCCATCTCTCTTTCATCCAACCATCGCACCGTCATTCAGAGGTGTGATCGCCGTGAGTCAGAGCAAGGCATGAATTGACCTCATCCAGGGACTGAGGGGATGGGGGATCAACGGCAAGATAAAAGAAGAGCGTGGGCTTGGGGGTAACAGGAGAGCTGGAGACTCCAAATGTTTGTGCTGCAACCAAGACCAAACAAATGAGAACGTTTTGATATTTCTAAATCAATATTTTAAAAACAGTCTCCGGTTCCAGTTTCTCCAGTCCCAGGATTTGCTTTTCCCGATAGTCAACTGCAAATCTTCGGCATTTGGACTTTCACTCGGGAAATACATTTTGAAGAATTTGGCTCTGATGAAAATCTTTTTTTAATCATTATTATTTTATGGACATAACTTTTATATTGATGTAAAAAAAAAAAACAAAGCAAATCTTTGAAAAGAAATAAAAAATGACTAAACATGAACAGACATACATTTACCATAAGCAGGAAACATGTGTGCTCTCTTTTCATTTGTATGTACCAGCGTCTCCAACCAATGGGGATGCACACATTCCTTGCAGAACAAAGAGGGTGACATCATCATCTTGACGGCCACATCGTCAATCACACATCGTCTGATTGAGTTTTCTCCTCCTCTCTCTCCCTCCACTCCCCCTCTATAGGAATCACAGTCAGTCATCTGTCAGCCTGGGAGGAGCGTTGCAGGTTTAAGGAGTGAAAGAAATACAGATAGAAGGAGACAGAAATGTACCATCTGGCCAAAAGTGTGTGGACACACCAGCTTACTTTTGGGCCGTTTTCCTGGTTTGTTTTATTTTGCATTGATGCAGCAGCTCGACAACTGTTGACTTTGTTCATCATCTGAAAAGTCGAGGTGTAAGAAAGCTCCATGAGTCTTAACTCGTCTCGTTGCCTCGTTTTCATCTTTGATCTAAAATGACGATGAGTTGGCCCCTCCATCCATCGTCTACCGCTTTTCCTGTATTCAGGGTCGCGGGCTGACATTGGGCGAAGGCAGGGTACACCCAGCACAGGACGCCAGTCCATCACCGCGATTCGGCTCCTTAACCCAGGAAATCTCTTCACCTTCCACTTTGCATCACGGATCAAATCTCCATCAAAAAGCTGCCGAACTGAGTTTAAATACTCACATCACTTCATTCACAGCAGACAGAAAGTCATAATCCACTTATATGAACTTTCCCTGGGAGCTGATTGAAGTTTGTTAAAGAATTGATTGCGTAGCTTTTATGGCACATAAAGCTTGTTGAGTTAGTCGATGAGAAAGCAGAAACATGGCAGCCTTCACCATCAGACTGGTCAAGCAGTTGCTTACAGCGACCAATCCACAGAGAGAAACTCAAGGGCCTCCTGGGTAATTTCTAGCTTTATGTAATGGGCATGAAATTCAACTTTGTTTCTTTTGCCTAGCTTGGGTGCATTTCTCCAAACATCACATTGGCCAGGAGCCTGAGCAGAAACCAGTCAGGAGTGTGAACCAGGACTCAAGCTACAAAACATGTCACCAGCAATTCTACTAAAACTGATCCAGAATCAGAAAGGTCAATTATTGCTATATATTATAAGTGCTGAATGTTTTATCTGATCTCTATGAAGTGCAATCTTTAGCCTCAGGTAAAGTATGTTTATTGAAATGCACCATGGGAGTCGTAGTTGAATTTTTCTTCAAGGATCAAGGATCATCTCTGTGGTAATAATGCCAAAGCTTCGTTGGCGCTGCAGCATCGGGAGGCATCGGTGCATCTCAGCTGACTTTGGATGCTTAGCAGCAACAAATAGTTAGTCCTTCGACCTGGCAGAGAAGTTGCATCCACAGTATCAAACAGCTTTCAGGCACTGCATGTGTTTGCTGGCTGTTGGCCGTTGTACTGGAAAGACTTGACTTCTGCAGATCAGACAGGAAACCATCTCGCTAAGCTAATCTTCCCCAACGCTCCTCTCGCTCTGCGGCGGTGCCAGAGCTAATCAGGAGACGTCAACACGCACACATACGCACATGCAGAAACACAGGAACAGCAACGACAAAACAATGATCATGATGACGCATTCCTCCTCAGATTAACACGCACACTCGGAGACAACAAGGAAACCAGAGAGTCAGAATAATCTGCATGTCTAAACACGGAGTCATTACCAAAGGGTGAGGAGCAGAAACTAATACCTGTTTCCAAGCAGCTCTGTACACATGCAGGCAGTGTGGGGCAAGGCCACGCAAATACTTTCCATCAGTTTGTGTAAGCAATGATGAACACGTTACATCTAATCATAAAAGCATGGATTTCATGTTACGGTCGGGGCAGAGCTTTTGCAGCCAAAACGTCCAGTTTTCCCATGGTTGCATTTCAGAGGGAGAGTAGGTCTGTGTCTCATTTCTGTCTGTTTATGGCGGATCTAAATTATGGTATCAGGTTCGCCCCAAACCGAACCAACTGCCAACTGTCATGGCCGACCCTCCCATATAGACCACTTTTGTCTCTGGGAAGTAGTGTAACCCAATCTATCCCTGCATTTCTGCCTCTCTGCTTGGATTCATTTTTGCCGTACGGGGAGAGAGAGAGCAGACAGGTCTGAGAAAACAAACATGGACCTTCAGAACAAAGTGAGAGCTTCTTTTTTTGAAACTTTTTTTTCCTCAAATAGAAAGCAGAGGAAATGCTGCCGGCAGAGCCACGTTTTGTGAATGAGCCCAGCTGACAAACAGAGCAGGACTGTGACTGTAAAGACCTCGTGATGTTTGTGTGTGCAAGTCTGAGTTTATACAGCATTCGAAAGCCAAACACACACACACACACACACATGCACGCACACACACACACACACGTATACAGACAGACACACACCATCGAGACTGTAGTGACGAGGAGATGCAGGTTAGTGACTATATTTATATAGTCTCTGTTTCCGTAATCAATGCTACTATGTTGTGTCATGTCACTTGAATATGTAATACAATACACAAGTTGTCCAATAGATGGCGATGTTACAGAGGAAAGTCAGGTGTGAAAAAGCTTTGAAACTCTTCACTCAGCATGTAAGTCAGAACACAATGATGTTCACAGGGAAATTAAAATGATCGAAATGATGAAATACAATAATTGATTTAGAAGTTCAGCACGATGATGACTTTTGTACGGTACTCTGCAATATAGTGTGTTCCTTTTAAAACAATCGTGAACATTTCTATGGGAATTCTTCTTAGCTGAATTACTCTTGATTTTACTTATTGAAATACTTTTATGGTACCTATATTCATCATTTTCTCACTTATAGGAGAATCTGTCTACTCAGACAAGGGATGTGCCAATCTAAGATCGCTGCTAATTTGAATACAATTCATTTATTATTATTGTCATCATGATTTTATAGTAATTAATATCGACTCCTCCCGATGAAAACATGTCCTTATCAAGCAGCATCGAGACAAAAACAAAAATGTTCATGCAGGAAAAGACGTGTATGTATTTTTGCCTTGATTTTGGAAACAAATGATGGTCAACTTGTGATTGACAATGTCATGATAATTCCCAGGCTGCGTAGTTAAGAGTTGGAGTGTCCATGCTGTGTGCAAAATGGAAAACCTTTGTAGAAAAGTGGAAGTGCATGAACACTTGTAATTTCATTGTTAAACATCTCAGGTGTTTTCTTGTATTTTAGAAACTTGCATCGAGGCAGCACTGCTTCAGGCAAGTCCTAATCAAAGTGTGCATGTGTTTGTTTAAGCGCCGAGGATGCGTTCACTGTTGGCCTGTAATTACAGAAACACATGGCGGCTAATAAGCTGTTGGACTGTTTTCATCTATTCCTGAAGAATTTGACTTTTTGTCGTTTGAGGCTTTCGTCCAACAGGAGCCCAATACACACACACACACACACACACACACACACACACACACACACACACACACACACACACACACACACACACACACGGTTTGTGTGGTAATGTCAATGGAAAGTTTGAGCGGTGAATGTACGGCTGACCGTTGACTATTTGCATAGATACACTCCATACACTCCACAGACTGTGTTGGCCTGCAGTAAATAGTACAGTGTGTGTGTGTGTGTGTGTGTGTGTGTGTGTGTGTGTGCACTGTCACTGGATGTGCGCCCTCCATTCTGTTGTCTGTGGACGGAAATCAAAGGGACAGAGAGCGGAGCCCGAGGGCGCCACTGCACTGAACCATCAGTTGGCAGGATGAGAAGCGACTGTATAATGAGACAAAGAGGAAGGGTGGGGGAGGGTGGAAGAGTTGTGGGGAAATGGGGGGTGAAAGGAGGAATGACTGACGTGAGGGAGGGGGGAGGAAGAAGAGGATGGAGTGAAAAAGAGAGGGTAATGTAGGAAACGAATCAGGGCAGAGGTCGACCTCATTTCAGAACACGAGTCAATTAAAAACAACACGCCTCCTCTGGGTCATGTTCAGTGGTGGACTGGTATTCATCTCCACTGGTCCTGGTTTTGTTGTCCAATCTGATACAAGCAAGCAGCGCTGGCGGTCAAAATCTTTCTCTGACCCTTTGCTTTGTTCCAGTGGATGGATGAATTCAGGATTCACAGCAGTTCAACTGGATCACAGCTGTAACACTTCAAGAAACTGAAGCTTTTCTTTGTTAAGTCCATCACCTAAGTTAGCATGACAAAAGTGATCTCTTGTTCATATATTGTGTATAAGTGTGGTTTTGAAGAGAGAATGTTTTATCATCCTGTCAAACAGTAAAGAAAACATAATTAACAGATGAGATACACTTGGGAAAAAGTGATGGGAAAACTACTAAGATCTTCATCAGGTGTGTCTGCAACGCTTGTAACATTCGATCCGTTGAATATAACCAACAATTGCCATCTGGCTAGACCGCTAACGTATCAGACGTTAGTTTCACTCCCTGGTTTCACACGACAGAGACGAGAGATCATCTGTAATCTGTCTGCAGCTAAACTGCAGCTCACAGTGTGTTGATTGTTTACGCTAAACTGTCAGTCCTGCTGTGTTTCGCTCCGTTAGCTGTTAGCTCCGTTAGCCAAAGACACCACCGGTCTCTGCTGCCAACCGGCTGCTAACGGCTAACTCTCCTCCTACTGACATGAGAAGACGAGCTCAGTCAAGTTACATTTTTTGGGGAAAAAAACACAAAGCTAATTCAGACTTCGCTAGTTTGTGACGTAAGCGCCACAGGTTTTTACGTAGAAGTATAACGTTTATCTCCTTCCACCCTCTAAAGGTAATGAGCAACACGTTTAGCCACGACTAGCTTATCAATAAAATATGTTTTATTAATGTTTTCAAAAAGTGTGAATCAGTAACATTTTGAGGTCCCTGAGCATACATACAGTAATCATATGTGGACAAAAATGTATGGGTCCAGTAGTAAGTGTTTGAGTGTCTTATTATAGATATAATAACCAAAAAGGCATTTCTTATTAGATGAATATAAATTGTATCTTCCTGACAGACTTTGTGTTATGTCACTGCTTGAATTTCCCACGTTACTCACGGTAACCAACACCAGCTGAACAGGACTGACGGGGGGTGTGTGTGTGTGTGTGTGTAAATAGCTCAGTTTGATGGCTGCCGCGGTGTCAGCGAGTCTCTCTGTGTGAAGCAGCCACATATAATGATTCTGAGGGGACTTCAGGACAACAGCTCAACACTTTGGTGGCTTTGAATCATGTGAATGCTTTGAATGTTTCAGATTTTATGGTTTGAAAACAATTTGGATAGAATATGAAATTGAGAGACACATCGGCTGGTCGGTTTTTATAAATGAGAAATTATTATATCGACTGGCAAATATAACGACCCCCCCCCCTTCTGACTTATTACATTCTGTTAAATTGTCTCGTTTTAAATGAGTATATAACCACAAACATGGGAAAACGTCGTGGCACTGCCAGGTGAATTATGCATTCCCCACAGAGCCTGGCTGCCTGGCTCGGCGCTGCGGCTGCACTTCATTAGCTATCTCCACTCTACCTTTCTCTGACAAATTCAATAAATGTTCATCTGGTTCCAATTAGGCCCTCGTTAGCCATAATTGGCCTGGTATTTACTAACAGCATTACTCAACACTGGCTGGCGTAGGCCGGGTCGGTGTGATCTGAGCCAGGCTACACTCAGCCTTCTGGGTTTGTTAGTTACCTGCCAATCGACTGTGCCCCGCAGAAACCTGCTATCTCCAAAAGGTCAACTTTCCACAGCTCGAAAAGCCCCTTATTTTCCTACATTTCCCCACTGCCTCCTTTAAACTTTCCCTCATGTATTTTTTATGTTCAACAATACTGTTATTTGGTCCAAGGGCTCAGAGACTGCTTCAACTTCATCCAAGCCTATCACCAGACAGGAATGCAGATAATGAAACCCCCTGCTTCGGCTTACTTCCATGCAGTATGGTGAGGGTCGGGCAGCCGAGACCCTTTTTGTGGTTACAGTTAATAAAAGGGCCAACATGAAGCGCTGGTTTCCTGTGTGAAAGTCTGAAGAGCTTCACACCCATCCACCACCATGACGACCACACGGTCACTCACTCTTTACTTAACGTTACTTAACGACACAAAACATGTTAGGATGAAGTCTGGCAACGGCGTGACACGACATGTTCAATACTTCAGGGGTCAAACTCATTTGTCTCACGCTGTTCGGTATGAGGTGTTCTGCTTGGCGTGGATGTTTAAAGAGAACCGGCGTTGGAGGCGAGGCCTCGTTCATTCCTCGTTTAGTCGCTCAGTGGTGCATGACGTAAAAAAGGTGTGATAGAAAATGAGCTAATCTTCTGGTGATCTTTTGCATCAATGGGACCATGGAGCAAGCACACTAACATTTCCTTTAACCTTTAGCCATCAGTCCAGCCTCATTCTCCGACTCAATCATGAACAGAAGAAGGAAAATAACTCAGGATGCAGCTGTAATCGTTTAAGTCCTTATGATTTAAATAAGGGTTAATCAAGCGTTCGCACTGGTTAGTTGCTTTACCTAAATAAAAAGTATCCTCTGAGTTGCTATTTTGCGATGTTAATCTTTTTGGGCGCATTGCATAACAGACCCTGAAGTTGTAATTGAACATTTGGCCACTGTGTCAAATCTGCTTCAAAGGCCGGTGCTCTTCCTGGGGGATTAGTGGGACCCCTACCAACCAAATAATGACTTTTAAATTAGTCTAATATGGTGGTCTAATGAAGTCTAAGTCTAAGCATGTGTGAAACATAAACTCTGAAGTGAAAGTTACCCCAAAACGCTTTTGTCGAGGCTCGGTTGTTATTTATTGTCATCAGTGGAAGATGGAGGAAGAACAAATATAATTTTTAACTACCATTAAGCCGCCTTTTGTTTTCTGATAACTTCGAGGATGGAGGCAAAAAAGCGTAACACATCTCAGGAAACACAAACAACCAAACTCACTGCTTCAAGGCTTAAACGCCACTATAATGATCCACGTAAATTAAAGTGTGTCTGTGCTTTTCCCGTAGAAATTAACACAAACGGCAGTCATCCAGGAATGATCCATTACCCCAAACCAAACTCTGGGTTTTGTGCTCCATCACACAGTAAAAGCTTTATTTTTTAAATATTTAACTCAGTGTAAACATCACATGCTTTTAATCAAATATTGGAAAAAGAAGATGCAGAAATACTGTATTTCACACAGCGTGGAAAAATGTTTTCATAAAGTTACTTTTAGAGAAATTTAATGGGAGGATCAGGCTTGTAAAGGTTAACATGTGTTGGACAGAGGTTGCGTTGAAGACGAAGGGTTTTTGCAGCTCCACTCAGCCTCACCCAGCGGGGGCGATGGCAGCAGCCCTTTACTGTTTGATGGTTCATTTCTAATGTTTCATGAGCAAATGAAAATATTTTCACAGGATGGAGAGGGTACTCTGGCCCGAGCTCTTACAAGCGAAGACTCCACTAACAGGGATTACAGCCATTTCACACACTCACGGGAGATTTCAGTTTCAGAAAGAGGGATGGATCCCGACATTACTTTGGAAAACATCATGAGGTCAGTTCATAAGGAGTTAGGAAGACAACAGAGTAGCATGTGGTGGTTTTTTTCTGAATTCTGTACACTGACATACTCAATTTCATTTTTTTATTGTTCAGTAATGAAACAGTTACTAGTCACTAGTTTTCAATCAAAGGAGGAAAAAGTGCAAGTTAGGAACTATTTTTAGCAGCGGATTAATCCACATTTGGTGTTCTTGGGGGCAGCAATATATTTTGGACAGATATGGAGCTCTATGGCAGAGAGGAATAAGATATATCAAGCTTTGATACACACATAATAGTTGGAATTAGACACATTCACTGTTTTCTGGGCCTGAGCCCCGTTGGACAGGAAAATCTAAATACGTAGCAGGGCCCTGCAGAATGATCGCAGATGAAAAGGAGTTTCGGAGTCGTGGTTGAAGATAAAAAAAAAACACACTATTTACAGTGACAGACAATGTGGGAACAAAAGGAAGAGTGTTAAAGAGAAACAGAGGCAGATGGACGGAGGAGTACGACACTGAAAGAGACAAGAAGGAAGATTTGAAATAGAAAAGCGAGTGGCTGATGAAAATCAGGAGTTTCTCTCGCTGCTCCTGGTCTTCCTTTTCCCCCTCTGCTAGCAATTATTCCATTTAAAGGCTCCCTCAATCACCGATAAGTCAGCGGGTTTTACCAAAAAGCACCTGTCCCCAAAGCACAGCAGAAAACCTCTCAATTTCAACACCCCATCCTAATGCGCTGATTCCAGGAACCCGACATTGGAAATAAATGATGACACATGGGTGCATATAGACCACGTCCAAGTTAGGATCACTTTTTTTTTTTTTTTTCAAACACATTTTTCCTCCCTTTTCTCTGGCAAGTGGGTGAGTTTTCTCTGGTATGTGAGGCGGGGAGGGGGGGCTGTCTGTTCTGAGGTCTGCTCTGCACATGTCGTTCTTTCACAACCTTTTATAAGTTATCCCACCAGAGCAAGAGAGAGAGAGAAGAAGGAGGAGAAGCACTCGAACGTATCTCTGAGAGAAAAGGAGTAAAGAGAAAGAGTAGATGAAGAGATGGCTTTGATTACATACAGATCTGGCCATTACCAGACAGACTCTATAAAACAATAACAAATGGAGGCCATCAGTCAGTCCATCAGTAATAAGCTATAACAACCAGCCGGCTGATGGGAAACACACCCAATAAGCAGAGCAGCGAGACTAAAAAGACACAAAAAGCAACCTTCCACAAATCTAGGTTCAATTTCCTCTCCTGATGAATAGGTGTGTTTGACAGAAACACATACATTCAGAGGATTAAGGTCCAATCTGCCCAACGAGTCCCCTTTCCCTGGGTTCGAGGCAGGCACAACTGGTGTATCAACATTTGATTTTCTAACATCCTTTGGGTGTATTTGCCTAAGATGGGGAGCTTCATTAAAATCTCAAAAAGTGCTTAAAGTTGGCATTGAATGTACACTAAAATGTGAGCTCTTATTATTTGATCAGATGGTCAGGCTTCTTTTCTTCAGAGAAATCATTTTGCAATCATGTATAACATAAATATCCATACCTTTATACGGTATACCTGTCATCTCCATAAATTCAGTGTAATGTGTCAGGTTCATGTTAGCATGTGAGCCACTAAAGCACATGTACATCCACTGCCTTCTCAATGGTTTGACTAGACAGGACCTTGGGTTTTCTATCAGCAATAATGGCAATATTGGGTATTATTAAAAAGATTGTAAACAATGAGCACCCCTACTCCTTGCATGACTGGTTATTTTCCTTTATAAAAGTATGCAACATGCAGACTCATATCCGTTATCTTGTGTAAGTTCAAACATAAAAGCAATTAATCCAGCAAATCATCGTTGAGCAACAGAAAAGCTGGCAGGGCTTCTAATGTCACAACTGTTGCTCTCCAGCTGGCAGAGTGAGAATCAGTTGTTGAGTTCATCAACCGAGTTGACTGTGAATGTTCTGAAGCTAGCATTAGCGTTAGCCTTAGACAATTGTCTCCGTTGGGGCTTCCTGTATAAAGCCTGGAGGTAAGAGACTAGCAAGGGTCAGATCAACGACTTTAGCAGCAGCTGCTAATGGATGCAAATCAGATGCATTTCCATGAAGTGGTTTGGAGTGGATAAACTGGTCAGAAGTCAGCAATGTGGGCTACACATGGCTGTCATCCTCCAGTAAACAGAGTAGAGGTTGGCTATCCAACCATATCTAACCCAGCTATGATAGAGTTCTCCAGGAATTTGTTTGAAAATCTGAATGACTCATTGAATCCCTTGTGTTGTGATCCAGGAAGCCCACAAAAACAAACTGGGTCGTCTTATTTCTCAGGGTTGGTCGGCTGCTAGAGCTTGTTTGGCAGCCTCTCGGCTTCACCGGTCACAACTCAGATCACAGTTTAACTTGACATTTTAACTTAGCTGTCCGACTGCTCTTCACAGTGCTTCCAGCATGTTGTCGTACAGTCATGATGGAAATCATTATGTTTCATCTCTTATGTGCTCTTACAGTTGACATGTTTTTCCTGAATGGTGGTTTGAGTCTTGTGATGTCACTGGGATGTTCACTGGTGATTGGTCAAATGTGTGTATATACAGCCTGTGGTTTCTCTGCCTTTCTGACCCTGGCCGTCTATACTGGGAGGCTAATTGTGGCATCCGGCCTGCTGCTAAGTAGAAGGCCGATTCATAAAAATGCCCCCCCCCCCCCCCCCCTTCTTCTTCTTCTTCTTCTTCTTCTTCTTCCTCTCTAGCCTTTATGTTTGTAACTGCTTCCACATGATGGACTTAGGGGAGGGAGATGTTGAAATATAATACATAAATACTCTCTGAATAAAAGAAAAACACACAATGGAGCTTTGGATCACACTGTAAACAATATAAAGAAAAGGCATAGTTGAATGTGTAGATCATCAAAGGATACACACACACACACACACACACACACACACACACACACACACACGTGTATCAGACGAAACACAAATCATGAGGAGAAGATGATTTGCTGCTATGTGAAGTCTGACACACCAACACGTGATGAATAACACAGAGCTTGTCAGGACTAAAACACAGATACGCGGTCTGTCAGGTGTTCAGACAGAGACGCTAATAGTCAGAGCGGCTATTACCGCTGGGAGCAGATTACTGTACACTTTAACTGAACAATTATCATCCATGACCGACGCCGTGATCAAGTCAATATGTCTTCTCTGACCCGCCGGAGAGGAGCACGGATTTACTGCACACGCCTGGGATCCATTAACAAAGTGGAGCTGAAACCAGCGAGGAGCCTCTCAGCCGGTCTGTCTCTCTCTCTGTCTCTCTGTCTGTCTCTCTCTCTCTCTGTCCAGATGGTGACGCTAGCGCCGCACAGTGCAGCCCGTCTGAGCCACACTCCATGAAAAATCCTCAGATGCTACATGATGCCCATGATGACAGCTTTATGCAGCTTTTGTATGGAAGTAAAGATGATTGTGGTGAAAATCCACCATTGTAGTCCCTCAACCATAATTGCTGCGTGTACATTTGGTTTGAAAATGTTTCGTTTGAAAAAGTTTAAAATGGCCGGATGGACATACGGGGAGGCCCGTATAATCGATAAAATATGGATGTAGTCTCCGTGACAACAATCATAGGTTTCTCAGGTGGCTCCGGCCATAGCCCTAATTTAACATTTAGAGGTAGTTATATAAAAGCTCACACGCCGTACCGTTGTCATATTAGCCGTAGAGTCCGTTTTTGTATCAGCCTGAAAACATGTTTATTTCTGCTGTTCTAAATTCAAAAACAATGTATGTTCGACTAATTCAAATCTAACTCAACAATAACTGTCATCATGGCAGAACTCAGCAGCAGGTAGCTGTCAGCTGTGCTGGGGACCCGACTGGAGACGTAACCGCTTCTATACATTCAAACTTCCAACACTGAATCCTTAAACCGAAAAACCACGTTTCATACTGTGTCATTTACTGGAGATTACATACATTGTGACCAACAGCAAGTAGGGAACTTTACAGGCGTCTCCCTCCAACCAGCTCCCGCCTCATGCATTGTTTAATGCGGAGGTATCATATAGACGAGGGAACTCATCATTTCACAACATCAGCGCTTCCTCGTCAGCGGGCGTTCAAAGCCGGCGACAACAATAAATAGAAACAGGGCATCCAACAAAAAATTCAGCTCAAAACGCTGAGTCACTCACAGCGAGTTGATATACGGAGTCATGGAAATAATACACAACAACAACCAATTTCTAAATCAGCAAAATAAGACTAGTCCAGTCACAAAAACAACTATCATGACAGTTCTCACCAAATACATTTATGTCAGAATATAGGTTTTCAGTTTGACTGACTGGTTTCACTGTTCTGTGACAAAGTGCTGTCATTGTGAACATACCGAAGATTTGGGAGGTAATGTGATTAAGAAAAGCAATTGTACAACTATAGCCATTGAGAACATTTCTGTGTGTGTGTGTGTGTGTGTGTGTGTGTGTGTGTGTGTGTGTGTGTGTGTGTGTGTGTGTGAGTGTGTGTGGGTGTGTGTGTGTGTGTGTGTGTGTGTGTGTGTGTGTGTGTGTGTGTGTCCCGGGTGGCTAATTTGAGCAGGGCAGATCTGCTGGTTGGCTGAGCTGAAAGCTGAGCTGCTGTGTATTGATCTGCAGCCTGTCTGAGTGCTGCTGCGGTGAAAACCGACTCCTGAACTGTCAGCACGTCCATTAACGGTCATGGGCTCATCCACCGGATGCACTGTAAAAAAATAAAAACATGGCACCACAATAACCCTAAAATCTGCTTCCCGGTCATTTCATTAAAGAAGGGGATGAGATGCACTCATACATCTCCTTCCTTTCAGAGTGAAGTCACACAGCTGTTGTGAGGGGAAAGAAGCAGCAGGAGGGATGCTGCAGGGCTGGGATCAAGTTTAACAACAAGATGGTGTTTGATCATAAAAAGGTCACAGTTTTTATCCTTTACTATGGATAATACCTAAAAATAACACACCAAAGCGCCTGTTCACCATTAGTTTTATTAGAAATTCAGACTCAGATTTAACTGGGTTTTTTTTTTTGCAGTGTAGGTCAGTCAGGTCGCAGACAGACAACCTGGCACCAATATCTATTCTTAGTGGGAGATTTGAGAGAACCAAAGAGGAGGAAATGGGTATCATACTTCAATATTGGTGAAGCAGTGTGGGTATGGATGGCGTTTCCTGAAATAAAGAGAAGGGTCTGATCATGTCTGTTCTTACAAAGCTGCACATCGTCCCTTTCCTGCTTTCTTCTCCTTTGTTACAACGCGTCCAAATCCTCTTCCCTCCTCAAAGACTTCTGTGGAAGACAAAGCCCCAAACTCCTTCACTCTCTCTCTCTGCTCCATCCCTCCTCCCCGAGCCAGACGCCTGTTTTCTTTCCTGCTCTGCTCCCTCAGTACAGGCCGCATGGCCAAATGACAAACTCATATGACGCCTCGTCAACGCTGCCCCATTAAAACCTGTGGCTTCCTGGGACTCGATTTGACCCCAAGTTCATCAGCCCATCCACCACATTTGTTTCTCTCTGTCTCTTCTTTCCCTTCATGTTCATCCCCGTCCTCTAAAAGTAGATCCAGTGTTTTAAAATGACAGAGTTTATTAAAATGACCATTTTTAATGACGCACATACAACTTCAGCGCCGGCTTTGGCTCCTAACATCGGGGCAGACGTCGCTGCTTTGAGCATTTAAATACCCTAATAAATTTCTTTTTCAAAAACACAAATTTCACAAGTGTTGTCAGACATTTTCCACCATAGAAAGTTGCAGAGCATCTTTTCTCTCAGCTTTTACTGTTTTTTCTCTGGACCACATTCTTGATTTTTTTTTTCTGGAAGAGCATTTTAAGCCGTGTATGAATTTACTGTGAGCTTATCCTGTTTTTAAATGTCTAAATGAACGCCCTGTTAGATTGTGTTTAAGCCCAGTGAGTCGTTGCAGCATAACTGCACGTTGAGATGTTGTGATGTGATTATTGTGTGTGTCTCTGTTACACACTTTTCTTCCACACACATCTTTGGAGGAAAACTTGCGCTGCAGCGTTGTATATTTACACAGGCAACACATACTCGGCCTTAAACAGCTACTTATGCCCAAGCAACTGCCCCGGCAGCCATAGAACAACTAAACAACAGCAACACACATAGCAACCAATGCCATGATCCTAGCAACCACCAAGCAACACCTTAACAACTACCTTGAAAACCATATGTATTACCAAGTAACACCATAGCAACCAGTAGTGAACCCATTGCCAAGTACTGTAAACAACTGGCTAGCTACTATATACTATAATCGTGAGTCAACATTGGTTTTTGACCAAAATTAACCAACTGGTCATTAAATATTTTGCTGTATCATTTAGAGGACTTGTTGCATGAAAAAGACAAATCTCTAAAACAAAAAACCCAAAAAGAAACGACAACTTCAATTGGCTATATGTTGAAAAGTTACAGAATTCTTCACTTGGGGTAACATCTGCCTACCTTGTCATTGTAGACACATTTCCAGGTGATAGTGACACGACAACATAGAGAATAAGTAAATATTCAGCTCCATCAGTGAGGCGACGTGACGTTTCTGTGTTCATCCGACATCAACGCTCCTGATATCACCCACATGTAGCAGTGAATCAGAGCCAACAGCTTGAGGGTTGACATACACACACACACACACACACACACACACAGCATTCTGACCTAATTTCAAATGCCACAACACAAACGAGGAGAGCAGGAGAAGCGTGGAGCAGATAAAAGACTCTGGAGATAAAGGGAATTTAAAGAAATGTGCCATTTTAATCACATGCTGACTTCACTGCAGGATCGAGTGTTCTCTCTGCGTTTGGTCTCGATACAATAGTGAATACGGTCCATTACTGCCACTCTGGTAATGGTAATCCAACTCTGACAGACCTTTCATAGCGTATGTGGCTTTTTAGAAGTGAACACTGAGACCGAGGGCAAAATAACAGATTAACAACCATAATTTGTCCTGAGGTTTTAATGGCCAAAATTATACGCAATCCTCCCCCTTCTTCTATCAATCTAAGTGTCTCTGTGGTTGGTTTGAATTCACATTTATAGGCAGCCATGTGCTTTCAATTTCTCCCGTGGACTAATAAAGGCCATTTGAGAAAGGGGCATTTTGATTGGGTGAATTTTCTTTTTTCTCCTTTGAAAACCTCAGGGCTGCAGACCGTGGATGCTTGACAGTTACAAATGCAGCTCTGGCAGGTTCATGTTTCTTCCAACCAGCCTGCCGGAGGATTGATTCCTTAAACTGACACAAATGTGGAGAGAGGACAAACTGTAGTGCACACACACACACACACACACACACACACACACACACACACACACACATAACCTGGATTCAATAATCCAGACTGCTCTATTAAAATGAGAGAACCAACATACGCTGCCACTGTCAGAAAAACTTAGTGTAAAACTACAGTGGCAAAGAAAGGTCAACAAATTTTAATCTTCTCCATCAGAATGTGGAAAACCTTTCAGACAAGACCCTGACTGTTACGTCTCGGCTCCATATTGGAAATCAGTTGTTTCCGTTTGTTATAGTTTGAGAGTCTGAACTGTAAATATTTCAGCCCCGCTGACGGAAATCAGATAAATCACATTCTGAACTCTGGCCTGAAAATCTCAGTGTTTTATTTTTTCTTGCCAGTTTCTGAATACAGATACAATGAACATGGTGTCTTTTTTCTCAAACCCTATTTGTCACTGCGTTGGTTTAATCCGCTCAGGAGGGAGCTCAGGAGCATCATCTGTGTTTCCTGACACATTTCACAGGAAAAAGGTTTAGATACGATTGAGACATAACGTTCCCTTCACAGTCAACCAATCACAACCCACTAAAAGCTCCAAACTTCTCCTGATTTTGCACACAGAATGCGATCAAAACTCTGCAACTTCACAGTTTTCACTGCAATCTCCACAATATATTCATCTACAAGACCGGGCGATGCAAAATAAGTTGCAGGAGTCCTTGCAAAGCAGGAACTTTACAGGTTAAAGACATGGAACATTTGTTGGAGATCGACAGACTCCAATAAATACAGATTATCATCTTCTGCTTTACTAGAATTTCCCAGAGTCTTCTATAATACGGTGCACTGATGGGTCATTTCCATGTTTAATAGGAATACTGTTAAAAAGGCAGACTTGCTGGGTGATTGAGAAGTCTTATAGCAACCTTCAAAGCAATGTCAGGAGACTAAAGTGGCAAAACAAACAAGATTTATTTCAACATTGTGAGATGATAAAGTCCATTTAAGAAAACTATGTGAAACAACTAATGATGTGGGATTTCTTCCTCGCTGATGGGAGAGGTTGGACTGTACAGAATATTACACCGAAATGATGCCTTTTTTACTTAATGCATTTTCTCATAGTACTCCTGTGAACTCTTAACTATGACCATCACCCGAACTACGTTAGTATTATCGCCCATTAAGTTTCATCATTTGCAAATGACTTGTTTTATATTTATATATATTTATATAAACAAATGTTACGCATGGAATCATTGCACCTGGTCAAAAGTGATTACTAATGCATTTAAATAGGAATAAACAGAGTATTGTACAACGGTGTATTAGGGGCACTGTAAATAAACACACGGGAGAGAGAGGTGGGCAATATGCCAAGAAAAAAAGTTGCAGATTTGCTAGTTTATAACGATGCTAACAACCAGCATCTATGTTAGCTAACTTCTCATGAATGTCGCATTCTTTTTTTAAAAAACGTGTGACAACGCCCTGTTAAGGTCCTTAGGGTGACGGCTGTTCATGGTTATTGTTGTTGTTTTTTATTTGAGGCCAAATTGTCATTTTATGGGTGTTTATTGATCGTGTGGTTGGGCTAAGATGCTAGCGTTAGCGTTCACTTGTTGTCATAGCAACGGCAAACATCCAGTCAAGCAACGTGTTTACTTCCTCTACGACCTCTATAATAAAGTAGCAAATGGACTTTATAAAGTTGCAGATTTGCGGAGGAAGTAAACACATTGTTAAATGTAAAAACACTGGACTGGTCCGTTTTAAAGGATCTTTGCCGGTCTGCAACACATCAGCTGTAATTCACAACATCAGCAATCTCAGTCCATTTCCCCTCATCGTTCCATACAAAGCCGTGTGTTGCGGTTGCCTCCCAGTCTGCTGTATGTCTGCATATAGCATGACTCATCCCTTCATCCCAGAGGAGAAGTTCAAAGGAAAGCTGCTCGCACAAACATAGCCTCCAGCCAGCCGGGAGTTTGGCGTTCTGCCTCTGCTCGCGTAGCTACAGGGGAAATGCAAAACTTCATTCTCAAAATACAAAGCTTCATCGCTCACTTTTATATAAGCTCCGGGTGCATTTTATCCACATGAAGCTGGCATCCATGTTGTTTTTAATGGAAAATAAGCCCATAAAACCTGAAATTCTCCACGATTAAATCATGAATAAAATGTCACACCTGTGCTGGTTGAATCCAATCAAGTCAGCATTTACAGGTTTAGTTTCTTACAGCAATCTGTATTGACTGATTTTTCGACAGCAGGTTTCCACATGGAGGAGGAAATGAGTTTCCTCTGCACTTCTGCCATCTTTGCTGTAGTTTCCAAATGGTTTCTGTTACATCTGAATGCTGCAGAAGGAAACAGTTGATTTCAGCCCTATATAAACAGATTGGGCATCTTTCCTCAGGCACACAACAACTACTATCCAAGTCCTATTTTATGTCTTTGATTTATTTTTAAGTGACAGGATTCAAAGGTTATACAGCAGTTTGTCTTCTAGCCAAGGTCTTAATTACCTTCCATATTCATTTCCCGTATTGTATGTGATCCAAACACTGACTTTTTACTCCTAAAAATTAAGATGTATGTTCCTGCAACACATCATTGCAAGTTGCATTGCAAGAAGAACCTGACCCAACTTCTACAAGCCTGATCCTGGATCTGTGGCATACAAACTGTTCACAGCCTGTGCCAAAGTGGCCAAAGAACGAGAGCAGTGATGTGAATCCTTTATAATGTTTCGTCTTGATTCTATAAATTACCCGCTGTTTAAAAAGTCAGAATGACCTTTGGATGAAAAGATGGAGTCTTTGGTGCTTTTTCTGCTGTGGCTTTCTGTCTCTGAATCAGTTTGTTCTACAGGAACGAGCGGATTTGATCTCATCCTGTTGGAGTTTCATATTTCACATCATTTGACCTTTTCCCGTATACAACCCAAACTCTCCACATTAATTCAGCATTACTACAACCAGCACCTGCCCCCTCCTGCAGCTCTGTCCTTCACTAACAGGGGAATGGGGTAATTGCAGCAAGCACCTCCAGAGTTATATCAGACCCATAATGCACCTGGCAAAGCTCCCAGAATCCATTACTCTGGCACAGAACCAGAAGCAGAGGAAAGCTACGCCTCTCATCTTCTCGGTTCAAAACCAGGCAGACATGATTTAGCTGTGTGGCTTTTCAAACAGAATGCTTGATTTCAACTTCTAAAAATATGTCTGCATATGTGGATTTCAATCATATATCTGTGCTTTTAATGTTGGATTCTGTCTTGTCTATGTGAGGCGCTTGCTGTGATCGCGGATACTAAGCACAGTCATACATTGGAAAGCTCTGTTTTCAGAGGTTATAGCATGTGTTGGATTCTGGTCCCCTATTAAAAGAAAGTGTTCCATGCTATCCAATTACTGCCATTAGACTGGGGGTGAGTAAGAGGGCAAACTAATCAAAGGGGAAACAATCTGTCAAAACACCACTGTGGATGGAGGGACACCATGAAGACAAACAGATGTTGTGACATTTGTCTGGTCGTGGGTAAATCTACAGTATTGCTATTAAGACCAATGAAAGTATATTTAACGTGAGAAAGGCTGGTCTATCCAAACCTTTAATGAAACCCTGGATCAAAAACGCTGCATCTCACTCCATTAAAACACTGAAATAAATGATTAATATCCAAACGTACGAGCAGCATGGACACATAAAGGAAGTCCTCTCAGGTCGGGATGGAGGGCTGTTGATGGAGACCCGATGACGCCACCAAGTCACATGACTTTACATCCATAGCTTATTACCAGTTACGTTAAGCAACCCCTCGACAACGTTAACCCCCCCGAACCTATAATGAAACTATAATCTGCCCAAGTGGCAAAATATGACAAGTAGGGATGAGATCACATTTTAAAATGGACTATGTGCACTGTGGAGCTACATTACTGCATGTGTGCAGTATGGATATCAGATAGGGACTTGATGTTGGCAGAGACCTGATTTTTAATGATCTGGATGAGGACCCGGGGCAAAGGAAGAAAAATCTGGAGTTGCAACATCCTTATTATCCGTGCGTATGAAGTGTGTATGAGAGAAAAAGTATTACAGCATGTTCAACAGGGTGGAGAGTCAGCGGGAGGGAGGGAAATCTCTGACTCATGCAGTTTCAGTTGCCACATCATCTTCCCAAACACACCTACATGGTGATTACCACAGAGCAGCAACAAGCCTGGACACACAGCGCTACGCTAACATCACTGGAGCCTCGTCTCCACCAAGGGTTGGTTTTTCCAGCTCTACCGTTATTTAGCCAGCTCTTCTTCTCACCACAACCGCAGTATCAAAGTCTCAAACGTCATCACGTGAGAACACAGTATCAGAGGACTTGTTCTTACCTGTTCAAACTCTCTGAGGCTGTGCATCTGTGGGCCTTTATCTGTCTCATCACACGAGAAATCTGGGGAGAGAAAAGATGGGCGTGAATAGCATATCAAACATATGGATCTTCTGAGGTTTTGTTGTGGTTCTTGTGTATTTTCCAAACTGGGACGTTTCAGATACATGCCAATCAAAAAGGCATCACTGTGGTTTTACAAGAGTGGAAAAAGAAACATTAGTCAATTAGTTTAATGAACATGAAAACCCATTCACACTCTTTCACTTCCTGCACTGTGCTCATTGTGATGCTAGATTTCCTCAAATCTCTTAATCTTGCTTCATCTTTCAGCTGTGTGTTTTATCACCATTTCCACCTGAGTGAGTTTATCCATCTCAAGTTTTTTCCTGTCCACGAATACTAATGAGCGCCTGGTAGTAATCTCAACTGCTCCACATGCAGGGGAGCACATTAAAGTCCCTTTCAACCCATAAGTACATTCAATCCAGTGCTACGAAGCCCTAACATTTTCAAGGATGCCGTTTCTGTATGTGAACCTGACCTCTGACTTATGAGCATGGAAAAGCCTGATACAACACACTCAATATAGTTTTATTGGTCTTGACAGTTACTTCGACAGCTGACAAACTTATCTTCACTCAGCTTTTGACCGTATCACATGGTCTTCATCAGTCGGTGAATGTGGCTTAGTTGTCTTGGATTTATCGATATAAAATGTTCCATTATTCTGAGCACTTTTAGGGCGTAAGACTGGAGCTTTATGGATCAAACTCAGCTTCCTTTGCAGATGAAGACTGTGTGATATGGTTGAAAGCCCTACAAAAATCCTGTATGTGAATATTGAGTAGAGACTGCTTTGACTATATAGTTCTTTCAGCGGTATTTTCAGAAAAGCACACATGTTCCATGTTTGTCTAGACGGCGTTAAACACAAATAAATGCATTTCATCTGTAACCTGCACCATCAATCTTGACGACCTACATCTAAAATCATTCCACTGTTGTTACGACTCATCAGTCAAACAGAGCAGAGCTGAAACGTAAACACCTCTGGGCTTTCTGAGCCGCATCCCCGAGACATCCTGATCAACCCTCGCCTCATTATAACCCTATTAAAGCTGGATATATGGGCCGTGTCACACACACACACACACACACACACACACACACACACACACACACACACACACACACACACACACACACACACACACAGAGAACCCACATGGTATATTACAGTCCAGCTGAAACATTTCCAGAGGTCTTAAGACGTCTCAAAGCCAAACTTATCGTCTCTAAAAGGCCAGGAGCGTTCCCAGAAAAGTCCACACAGGAGGGATTTGTACAATAGTTTGTGTTTTATTCCTTTAAAAGCAGGGCCAATTGGTTCGCCGTGGAAGAGGGGTGGGGGTGGTGGAGTGCCAGATCCCGAGGGGTGTAATCAAGACGCCTTTGGCAGAGCACAGATTTCTGGCAGTTCCTTAAAATTGCGGCACATTAAACGTTATTAAAAAGCTGCTCGGTAACATAAAGGTAGAAGGTATTCTGGATGGAGGCCCAGAGCCGCCCGGGGTACCAAATATTACACAACACTGATGAATGACGCACTGCTGCAATCATGCAAACACACACAAATATGTTGTGCTACTGTACTTGTGAGGACCCTCATAGAAATGACTGCAGCCCCTTTGTCCAAACCCTAATCCCAAAAAACCAAACCTGCGTGACTCCCTTTAAAATCATGTGCAGATGGATTTGAATCTGTTCTGTGTTTGTGTGAAAGGCAAACCCAGTTTCACGGCTCAGAAGGAAAACAATGCCAATGGTGAGTCAATTAGGATCGTAGTGGACACACAAATTAAAACTATTGAAAATAGTATTAAATATTGATAAATACGACTCATGCAGGGCGAGCCGGGAGGTGGGTTGGTCCAAAAACACAGGACTTTGAACCACCAGACCAATGTTTGAGACCGCGTGTCTCAGAGTGAAGCTAACTTTTGTTTTTCTTGCTTAAACCCACCGTGGTGGAGGAACAAATAGTACTTCCAATTGAAATACATTTGTTTTAAAGTCACGGTGAGCAACAGGACAGTTTTAAAAAATCAGACATATATTAAGGCAAACCTCAATATGTTGTATCTCGCTTGATTAACCCAAGGTGAATCCATCTTCTCATCTCAGAAACAAAGCAAACAAGCATATTTCCTTAAAAATGTTGAACAATTGTAATTGAAGACGAAGGCTACACAAACCAGATATCACTTATATATCTGATGAAAATGGCCCAAATCACAAATAAAATGTCTGATCTGTGATCTCAGTGATTTTTGTCTTGTTCATACTAACAAAACTGTAGTAAAACACCAAGGGAGGAGCTGATTTATCTTTACAGATCCCAGTTTCCTGCTGATTTCTAGGAAGGAACTGAAACTTCTTAAAAGGTTCCTGAATGATGAACTTCCAATTAATCAATTCCAATGAATTGCCAGTGTAGCCCTGAGACTCTTATAGTCAGCTGACGGCTGGTCGGATCAACAACAACAGTGTTAACATTTTGAATTAGAATACTAACATTTGAGTTTAAATTGATCTCTATCGGTTTTTACAAGCAAAGTAACATAAACACATAACTACGATAACTAAATACAACTTTCTAATTTCTTGGTCTGATAAACAGATGTAGCCAAAAGTATATGAACACACACACATGCAAATACACACACACACACACACACACACCCCTATTAAAGGGGTGGTGGCTGTTACCAGCACACTCAGTCAATTATAGACACATCGAGGCAACAGACTGTTTCTCCTACAAACAGCTCATTTGTAAACACAGAAGCTTCTTTCAGACTAAGCGCAGTAAACTGTGATGTTTATGTTCACACAGGGGTTTTCCCTGGAAAAAGAATCCAGTCAAGTCTACAAGGTACAACAGGCAACGTAAAACACATTTATTAGAGATGAAAACATTTAAAATGTAATTAAATAGGATATGAACTTACCCATCATAGGTCCGATGCTCTTTGGCCTGGCCCGTTTCTCTGCACCACAGTGCCTGAAACAGGAGACAGGAGTCAGCCCAGTTCCCTCAGACTCAACACACGTCTTCACCAGCAGCCACACACACACACACACACACACACACACACACACACACACACACTGCCCCTCATCCTGGTCCTAAAACCTGTGTTTCCACATGGTAACACACTATCTTTCCACAGAGAGCATACCTACCCGCTGGTGTCTCGTCTGCTTCACGTTTCACACAAAATGTGGGTCAAAAATAGTCCGGTGTGAGCCGAGCTTCCCGGTGACATGTCAAGAGACAGCAGGCACACTCACACACTGGTGGTGGACACTGAGTCAGCGCATGCTTTAAGTCACACAGCCATCACTCACCAGCTGGGAAACAGTAAACAAAGATGGAGGGTGGAAGAATCCATGTAATCCTTCCACCCTGGGGCTTTTCTGACAGTAGCTATCACTTTTAAAGTTGTGTGTTTAGGTAATAAAATCACTTTGCAAGGCTGGAAGAGTGAAGGCTTATTTTGGTTTACCTAAAAGAGTAAAAAGTAACCTGCTTAATGTGGATTAATCAATAAGGAGGATATGTTTTTGAGGATCAGAGGAGCGTGGGCCGGATTTTCTCCCATTAGCACGTCCTTGCAGCTTTTCATGAATAATCAATGAGCAAGATTAAGTCAAAGCAGAGCTCGCCGGGCTGTAAAGGCTTCTTTTATTAAGTAAAGTGAAGATCAGGCAGACGGAGGAAGTTCACATCAGGGTGAGAATGTAATGAGCCTCAGCTCATTGACTCTGAACAACAGAGAATTCAAAGGCTTTCAGTGCAATGAGTGGATTCGCTGATTTAACACCACTGTGGCCACCTGTGTGTGTGTGTGTGTGTGTGTGTGTGTGTGTGTGTGTGTGTGTGTGTGTGTGTGTGTGTGTGGGTGTGTTTTACTACGAGACCTCCATGCTGGCCCGAACACTTGGTGATGACAGCTGAAAGAGCTCAGAACTGTGAGGAAATGTGTGACAATAGAAGCTGAGTAGACAACAGGAACGGCCTCAGACAGCAGCTGTTTGTTGTTGCTCTCCTGTGTGGTCACATGTCATCAAACCTCTGCAAATCAGCTCCTGTTACAACACACTCATGCAACCAGCGCTCGCAACAAACATTGGCCACGCGTTCTGTCAGGCTTTCCCTTTAAAAGTCCCATTAAAGTCAATTTAATGACATATTCTAGAAATGCATATCCTGTTACGACATCATCCCAGCACTTCACTGAAAGTATATGTAGGTGTTAACTTCATCTAAGATTGCTGGCGTGAATAGATTGTCTTCAGGCAGCACTTAAAGTCATCTTTTCATATTTTAATAATGTATTTTTTTTTAACATTATATCCGGATTTGGTGATTAGTTTGTTTGGAATTGAATTAGTTATGTGTTATTTATCAAGTAAACATTGTCGATGTTGGATATAGCCTTTGAAACTTAAAGATTTGCTTGACCCTGTAAAAAAAGAAAAGAAAACTAAGCAGTGTTTTTGGGCCACTGCTTGACTCAACCAGCCAGCCTCAAACAACTATCTGACAAGAACAAAGTGTAACTGCGTCTGTAGTTGAACTGGAAAGCAACACAAAGAAAACACAAGTGATCGGTGGTCTGTGCTCCTCGTCCAGAAAGGATGAAACAGGGTAATAAAAAGAACCGTAAAGTTGTTTTCTCGACTTTCCACCAATTCTGTGCTCGTCTGACTGGAAGTAGAAAAGGTGAAGACGCCAAATACAATGAGAACATAGTGGATAACAATGATGAACAGGCAGTCAGGCTGCTCCGTCATGGTGGACTACAGACAAAGATGGCGACCATGAACTGCAGAGTCCTTTGTTTTGTGCTGCTTTACTTGTTTCTTGTCATCTCTCTACATTTCACTCTCAATAAAAGGCGGAAAATGCACAAAAATAACTTTATGGCTGAACTAAAGCTAAACTTTAGGACACACCGCAAACACTATGAGGGATTGTCTGCTAACAATGGATCAGCCAGCTGCTGCTGCTGCTGCTGAGGAGCCCTGAGACATATTTACAGACTAACTGCAAAACATAATCATATCAAATATCAGTAATGCAAACAAACAGCAGTCCTGATTATATCCACACATATTGTAAGTATAATTGATAAGCATTCAGTCACAAATTGTATTATATTTGAATTTGTCAGTATTATCCTGTAGAATGGGACAATATAGGTTTTTATCCCAGATAGAGAAAAAAACATTCCATTATCGGGATAATTGTAAATATCATCTCGAGTGACTTTACAAAAGCTGTCTAGCCGCCATGATGATAAATTAGTGGGAAAATAGAGCAAACTGTATAAGATGAACCATCAGGAGGAAACTGTACCGTAAGTACAGTTTCTAACGGATTAAACACGACAAAAAGTTCTGACAACGCAGATAAAAGGCCCACTGTTGTTTCTGGCAGGCTTGAAGGGGTTAAAATGACAAGAAGAAATGAAAAAAAAACATGAAGAAGGATAATTCAGGCGTTTGAAATGAATGAAACTAGCTCAGCCAATCGCTGCCCATCATCCAGGACCACCACATGTGTCCAGACCTCGTTACGTAACACCGGCACAAAGGTCCTCTCTTCATCGCAACGTAAAAGTAGACTTTTTTACTTTAGTAATATGCATTCACTGCAGACGCTTTCTATTCATATTACAGTCATGAATGCACACACACACACACACACACACACACAGAAAACCACAGTTCACAAACCGCACACACACTCACCACAGCGACCTCCCATGACTCATCACAAGAGCTGTTATCATCCAAAAAGCCTTACCTTCCTCTGTAAAGATATCCACTCATTCTTCAGCTGCATGAAATAAAACAAAAACACAGGGAAACTTCCAGCTGTTCTCAGTATCTCCTCAACCGCCAGGTGAGTCGGTCAGACTGCCGCCACAGACCTGAAGACCTCCATTTATCTTCACACAGCGAGCGGCGCTCCGGCACAGTCAGACGTGGCCAAAATGACCAGGCGAGGAGTTGGTACTGTGGGAATCTTCCAGCCAGTCGTTTCAGACTCCTCAGACCCAGAGGAGAGTGACCACAGTCAGGCTAGTTTGGCCGCGAGGCTCCCGGAGGAGCGAGCCAAGCACCCAGGCAGTCATTTGACGTGGCAGCGAGAGGAGGTAAACACCGCTGGGAGCAAAGGTACACAGCCTGCCTGGTGGAGCATGAAAGACTGATCTGTTTCAGCATGCTCCAAAACAGACGCTTCACTAGGTGTGTGTGTGTGTGTGTGTGTGTGTTTCAGCATGTGTCTGAACCACACCAACGTCTTCCTGCCATTGCTGCTTAAACAGTCACTAAACTGTCAATTCACAGTTTGCCTCTGGTATTTTTGAAGGCAGGGTGGAGCACGAGAAGGGAACCAATATATGTGTGTGTGTGTGTTTATGCATCTCATCCTCCCCCTGCAGGTGTGTGTGTGTGACATGTCGGAGCACGCTTCAAGCAGGTTAAACAAGGTATGAATCCAGACACTACATTAACACACACTACATTAACACACACACACACACACACACACACACACACAAACAGATCTCAGATCTGATGATGTTTCCTGTAAAACCACATGAACGGAGTCTATTGTTGCTCTCTTAGAAAAGCAAAAGAAACAACAGTGCAGCTGCATGGACTTGATTCAAACTGACAGGCAGCACTGAGGACGGTGGAGGGAGCTCGGGATCAAAGACAGACAGCGGAGAGTCCAGTCTGGATCAACGGCCGTGGAAATTCCTCCTCAGTGCTTCTCCAAACAGGAGGGTGTGGTCTACGGAGTGTGTACCTGCATGTGCACACACACAGCTCTGGACCAAAAAAAACGTGTTATGTTTGGAATGAAATGACCGCCCCTTTGGTTTTTGGGTGCTTTAAAATCCGTTATTGTAAATAATCAAATTGTGTCCTTATTAACCTGAACAGAAAAACAGAGGGGTCATCCTGAAGTCTGGCCTGCTCCCATTTGAAGACTCCATTTTATTTCACTGCTATTTGTGTTCATTGTTTCAAATGAAAACACCTCCAGCTGTTCAGGGTATACCATATACATAGAATAGGATTGGGATTTTCTGGGGTTCACCTGGTCGCCTAGAAAATGACGAGTGTTGCTAGTTGTTATGGTTACTACACACATCACTGGGGCTGTAAGGACGCAGCTACGGAGACTGACTGTCTAGTTAGCTTGGTAGCTTGTTCTCCAGAGGGAGGTGGAGGGACCAGCCTGCTGCTGGCATTCAAGCATGGTGGAATTAAAAAGCCATAATAACTAACCAGCTCTATGCCAGTTAGCTAGCTCGCTTGTTCTTCCACCATGCTTTAATGCTACATTGGTTACAGCAAATGAGCTGAACAGAGTTGTCCCTCATCTGGCTAATTATATTGCGTTTTCCTACGCAGTAACAGTGTGTTTTATTCCTTTGCTCTAGCTCTCTTCGCTTCGTAACATTACTACTCCCTGCTCACTTTAGTCGTTTAATGCAAAACGACTAAATTATGCTACGTTGATTTGAATGGGAATGTCTGTACTCCCATTCTGTTTCTAGATGGCACAAATCCCTTCTATTCCCTGGAAGACTTATATTGTGAAATGACTGTCATTAACAGCAACTTAACACTGACGTGTAAAGTATAACTGGGTGGAAAATGATTTAGTCTTTAATAGGGTCTGTTATATGTAAAGTACCTTTAAACAAAAGGAGAAAAAATATCCTCATTGAGGTCAACGACTTCCCAACTCACTACTACGTGACTTAAATAAGGAACCAAAAAAAACGACAAGTTAAATGAAGTACTTCATCGTTGGCCAGCATACTACCAGATAGCAACTGCCCACAATGAGCTCAGTATTTAAAATATGTTCACGTAAACACGTGTGAAAATACAGATTAGCCCTGTCTAGTCTCTAAAAGGTGTAATACATGCGGTATGGCCCTTTACATAAGTAAAACTGGATGTTCCTGAACACCTGCAACATAGGGGGGTAAAGTTGTTTTAAATGCATTCCAGCACCAGGACTTTGGTAACCTGTTGTCTGTACACGTGTTGGCTGTTGGCTTGTGTTCGAAGAATCTCTCTCCCTCCCTTTCTCCTCCCTTCCTCTGCTTCCAGCAGCAGATGTACCTTCACATACCTGCCTCACATGCCGAGGTGCTGGGGGAGTTCAGGCCTGCAGCCCTGCAGGTCTGAGCAGTGGAAGAGACAGCTCATACGTGGCTGGACTGTATGGAGCCAAACACGTTATGCAATCGCTGAAAATAACAACCTTCACTCTGTGATTTACTGCTCAGTTCACTTGGAAGTCTCGATGTTTATTATTGTGTTTTCAACTTTCTATATGGAGCTTATAAGACTCTGGTCCACGACCTGAGTGCTAGGATCCCACAAAGCAGTCCCAGGGTAAACGTGAAGGGTCATGGGATGTTTAACAAATACTAGTTTCCACTTGTAGAAGAGGTAGTTTTACCACTTCTGGATTAAAATTAAACACACTGGGAAAGAATGTCACCTCGTGGTCGAGCTGCTCGCTATTCATTATGTTTTCTCCAAACAAAAAAGTAGGGAACTAGTCCTCTTAGAGGCGTCACATACTTACGAGACCCTGTCACGTGCTTTTATTGGCTTTTATTAACCTACTTTATGTGAACAATTTGTATTAATTTAAGTATCTGCAAATGTGAGCCTCTCAAGAGGACTTGCAGCAGGCTATTTCTATTTGTATTATTTAATATAGTATAGATTGCATCCACATGCTTACATCATTTCTGTAATATTTCCGTGCAGTTTGCTTTTGACCTTCAGTTTACAATTTATAGGAACACAAGAGAAGGTGACTTACTTGAGCCTTTTATTGATTTACTGTCCCTATGCTTATGCTATTACCGTTGCTACATTTGAGCCATTTATTACCAACATAACGTCACATTAATGCTTCTGTACTTATTTAATTTGAACCTTTTTTGTTAGTTCAAAGTCACA
>NC_139920.1:6361962-6376962 GCF_963514095.1 Eutrigla gurnardus
GATACACTGAATTCAATGTGATCAATATCATATGAGAACGTTTGATTGAGACCATTTGCGTTTTATCTAGTTTATACTTATTATACACACTACATTTCCCAAAACCGCCAGAGCGACTTTAATTTTAGGTCAGTTTACCCTGCTGTCTCCTCCTACCGACATAATGATATGTTCATATTCATCATCTCTCTCTCTCTCTCTCTCTCTCTCTCTCTCTCTCTCTCTCTCTCTCTCTCTCTCTCTCTCTCTCATCGTTTCTGTTTTCCTCCACTTCTCTCTTTCATATTTTTAGGTCGCATCGCTCCACTGTTCTCCCACACAGAGGCGCCAACGCTGGCTTTTATGTCACCTGGCGGACAAATATTGAACTACACCCCTGGAGTCAGGACACATGTCGACTCAACGGGGTTTCTCTGCATGAGTCACTGCAGATTGAGTTGTGTGCGTGTAGATATGGATCCATCATAGTACACACACGCTCACACACACACACACACACACACACACAGACACACACACACACACACACAAACTTTAGCGCTAGTCAATCAAAGACAATTTGCAGCATATTAGATTATTTCCAACCTAATCATGTCATACTTCAATGATAACAGACCTGCCCATATTCATATGATTACTGAAAGAATCAAAGGGATGTTTTCACAGTTAGAAACAAAATGATTAGGCCATTTATCGTATCAAACATATTAAATGATGTTCTCACTTAAGTAGTGATGCACGGGTCAGTGTTTTTTTTTACTATAACATCTCATAGGAAGGCATTAATAGCACAACGTTTCCACATGTCACCAAATGCATTTCAGGCTTTTCAAGTGTCATTTAACGTGTTACTGTGACACGGTTGAGGTTGTGCTCAGGCGACAAAACCGCTTCGTTAGATTTCGGA
Organism: Eutrigla gurnardus; assembly: GCF_963514095.1. Lineage (NCBI taxonomy): Eukaryota > Metazoa > Chordata > Actinopteri > Perciformes > Triglidae > Eutrigla > Eutrigla gurnardus. The sequence continues at coordinate 6,362,870 of NC_139920.1, forward strand.
AAAACATCATGGCTGGGCTTAAAATAAGTATAAACCAGGTAAAATACACATGGAAACAACGTAATAGGAAAACATCTCACAAACAATAACACTATAATAATGTCACTTAAAAGGATCAATGAAACACACTTGGGGACACCCGTTGGTTTGACCCATCCGCCTCCTTTCCCTCCCACCACTCACTCATTTTATACTTCAGCACAAATGATACGCAAAAAGCAAAAAAAGGCATTGTTATTGCACCAAACATGATCAAATTGTTGTGTCATTTATACACCAATTGAAAAGACTGGGCCTGTTATAAGAGCCAATCTGCATCGACCAACACAGAATTAGATGAAGAATTGTTAAGGAATTGTTTTCTTATTGATTATTTACTTTCTTTGGAGAACGACCCTCCCGTAGCAGCTTGGGCGGGGTGTTACAGCCATGTACGGGGGTTTGAATGTCTGAGTGAATGGTACTGACTGTGGGTGTGTGTGTGTTGATGAGTGACGTTAGGTTTATGAATATCTGTGCTGCTCACTCAGTTGTAGAAAATACTCCGCCGCCCTGCTTCAGTTTCTGTTTGTTTGAATTTGTCATGGTTGTGCGGCTGAAGTCAGGACTGTTAATATTAGCTCATTTCTGCAGTCAGAGCTGATGTAGAGATCAAAACCCTCACCGCTGGCACCGCCCGGCCCTGATATCCATCACAGCCTCAGCCCGCCGGCCCAGGTTACAACACGTGTTACACACACAACCTCATTTTAAACGTGCACTCCTGCATTCTGTTTGTTGAGGTCATCACTGGAATGATGAAGGCGCCTAACGTTGCCGGTCAATGGTGACCCATTAAATTCCCTTCAAAATGCAAATCAGCATGTCTCAAAATATTTCCAACGTAGCAAATCAAGTCACTTGAACCTCATCTTCGGTTGAGGCTTAATGAGGGGAAGAGGAACAGGTGTGGCTCAATGAGGGGATGAGGACCTGAGGACCTGAGGAGCTGGGTCATGGTGCCTGACAAAGTGCAGGAAGCTCAGAGGGCATCTGGTGGAGAGATGGTGTATGACAGGGACCCAAAGAGCACAGGGATTACAGGGAGGAGGATACAGGCGTCACCATGACAAAGCATCGATGCTAGAGGGAAGAACATGTCTGGATAGATATCCCAGCTGGCATCAAAAGAAGCAGCAGGTGGAAGAGGGGCACAAAACCAGCAGCAAAGTTACTATCATCAGTATTTAGTAGAAAATCAAGCCTTAAAGGGGACATTTCATTCTCACTCATTTCCACATGTATTTTTATGGTTTCCAGCCTGAGAACATGCTAAGATGCTTTGATGTAAAAATAAATCTTTATTTTTCTCATGCTGTCTGTCTGAATAAACCTGTTCTCATCCTCTGTCTGAAATGCACCGTTTTAGTGCCTGTCTCTTTAAGACCCTCTCCTGAAAAAGTCCAGTCTGCTCTGATGACTTGTGAGAAAAATATGGTGCCCTTTGGAGATACTCAGATGGGAGGGTGTTCAAATGAGCCTATGTGACAGAGGAAGGGGAGCCAAATCCAAATACCTTGTTAAATGACATGTATTCTGATCCAGGCGGCCCACAAAAAAATGACTGGTTTGCCTTATTTCACAGTTTGTGGGTTGGTAGACACCCTAGAAACCCACATGTGCACGAGCACGGAAAAAGTGAGTTTTTCTTGTGTGTCGTCTCTTAAACACGTACCTTCTTTGTATCAAGTAAAACTTGACACTGCAAAACAGCTTACATAGGCTGTATTTCCAAATGGTGTCTACACGGTTTACACTTGGGGGGAACCACCTGGAATAATGCGCTCCAGCATTTGCAACCATTATGAATGTACTTTTGCTGAACGTCACATGCTAATAAATCAGCATGTCTGTGTGCTAAGCTGATGTACTTTCATGTTACATCACAGAACCCATAAACGAGAGGAATCAACCACATATTTTTAATTTCAAAGATATTGCCAATTTCTGATTAAATCGTATCGATTAGTAAACGTTTAACACACTTTAGCTGATGATGTTTCATGAAGTCAACACGCAGTAAGAACACTAAGCAGTTGTTAATATAACTCAACTCAACTTTATTTATATAGCACTTTACAACAACCGTAGTTGAAAACAAAGTGCTGTACAGAGACATAAAACAATTTAAAAACACTAAAATGAATAAAACAGACAGTTTGCAAGTTTGCTTGGTTTTTGTTTCACTTTTGATCGAGCGAGGCTAGTTATGCGAGCTAAAGGTATCGATAAGCACTTTGTTTTGTCAGGATTCAGTAGACGATAGAGATCTTCTCATCTGACTCTGGGTCGGACAGGAAACACACTCATACCCTGGAAAGCGTGCTGGGATTTATGACATTCCTCTCTGGTGTACTCTTCACCATGTGCCCAACATGTTTGAGTCCTGCTCCTTTTGTTCTCTGCTGTAATAAAGTTGTAGCACTAAAGTTATTTTGCAATTTCTTTTGAAGACACACACACACACACACACACACACACACACACACACACACACACACACACACACACACACACACACACACATACACACCCAGGTGAAATTAATTCATGTATTTGTTTAAAAAAGATAAGACATTTACAAATCATTCCAACTTCATGGGCGACCCTGTTTATAGCCCATGTCGTATTTGTACATATTGTACACACACACTGTTTTTTTCCATATACTGTACCTTTAGTTTTAAAAAAACGTTTTCCTGAATAGAAAACAGGAGCTTGCTAGCAGTATTAGCGTTCTAGCATTACTGGTGTTGTTTGTCACAACAAACTGCAGGAACTGGAATGAATTACCGTTTTTCTGAAACACATTTCCACCATTAGCGTTGTGCAGTTGGTCAGAGTTGGAGTTTTGATGAACCGCTTGTCTCTGATTGTTGCTCTGCCTTTCGTCCCCACCTCATTTTCTCCCACTCCCATCATTCCTGCTTGTCTCTGTGGATTAAACATGTGTGCAGAGCAGGCTGCCTGTCTGCCTCAGAAGAAAGAGCTCCTCCACTGCACAATAGTCCAACAACACACATAATGAGCGCAGAGGGGGAAATAAAGATGAAGAAGAGCCATTCCTCAGGGGAAGTGAGGCGTCAGCGAGATTTCACGAGGCCCGCTCAGGCCGATGACGAGTCAAAAGAACAACACATGTAAGAAAAAACAACAACTGCAGAGCCCAAGAACTGGACGGCCAACTGAAAAAACACTTGGATGATGTTTAATGATAAGTCGCGGGACATGATGTACTATCGTGCCATTGTTTCACTGCAGATTCAACTCTCCGCTCCGCCAAGTTGGTCTCTGTCATGGAAACTTGTAATTACAGCCGATCAGAACAGACACTCTGGAAACTGCAGCGTCAGGGCTTTTTATGGCTGCTTGGCTGAACTTGAGGCTGGGTTTCGTTTATCATGCTGTATGTGTACTGGAATCATCTGTGCTTTCCTGTGCTGGTGCAGCGGAGCGTGAACAGAGTCTGGATCACATGGAGGACCCGTTCTTGAGGTCCAGATTGTCGGTACAGGAACAACAGGGTGTACACGAGGTGATGTCCTTGTCTGTTTTTCTGGGAATTTGGGGATTTTTGCAGCGTGGGAGGAGTTTTACAGTTTTAAACTCACACATGGTGGGTTTGTTATTGGCTGGTTCAAATAATCCAAGCCTCAGTACATTTAAATGTACTTTAGTAAGAAAAGATTAGTTAAATGTTTTCAGTTCAAATTAATTTGTACTTTAAATGTGTTTTTTTACAGTAACACTGAAAGACACAGCTTTGGTGTTCTGATCATTCATTATCTAGTTTCTTCTGTTCTTCGCTGAAATAGAGACTAACTGTTGGGACGGGTCCGACACATCAGAGTGACTAGAAACGTCTGCAGCGCTCATACTGTGGATTTAGAAATCAGTAAGGTTATAAAACATGTGCTTTCCTTCCGACCACATCTAGTCTCAGAATATTAAAACAACAGGCCTTCCTTTTGTTTTGGCTTTCTGGTGATTATTATATTTTGTCATACTCAACAGAAATGAAAATTCAACCATTTTCAAAATGTTGCTCAACCCTTTTTGATGAAAAGAAAATGTCTTTTTAAAAATGAAAATCAAATGGACACTCATTGTTTTGTTTTGAATACCCGTTTCACATGACTGAAAGAACTTTGAATGGTTTGGTTTGTATTTTGGATAAAAAGCAACAGCCTGAGGAAGAAACAGCATTCAAGCGAAATATAATCAAAGAGTCAAATCCAAAGGTTTTGCCTCGTGGTATTTGAGGGAGGTGTCCATCTTTGACTAATGCCGTCATTCTTTACAAAACCCTGGCTGCTGCCCTGCATGGCAAGAACACGATTATGAAACAAGCAAAAACATCTAACATCAGTTTCTTTATGTTAATCACACTCTCCATTAATTCCACGACATGACTCTCTAACGCTGACCGTGTCCGCACACATGCGCTCGGCAAATATATTCCAACTTGGATCTCAATCTAGCCGACGCAGCCAAGGCTCATAGCTCAGAATTTATGAGCAGAGATACAGAAGTTGTGTCTGTAAAGAAAGCACTCCCATAGCTAATTAAAGTTGGAGAAAAACTGCCTGTAGAGGTTGTGATGGCAGGAGGCGATTACTGGAGCTAGAAAAACAAAGCGAGGGAGCGGCGTCGAGGCCAGCTGCCTCACAAACCTATTCCTCAGTGGTGACTCGCTCTCCCTAATCAGGTATTAGTTTAAACGCCATTGTTAAATGAGGACAATACAAACATTTCCTCTCGGCATGGAGCCCATCAGACGCCTGCCACTTACGCTAAATGGATAATTGAGAAAAAAATAAACTGTGGGGTCCGCTTGCTGCAGGCCAAGGAGCTCTGCAAGTGAGTGTGTGGGAGAGAGAGTCTCGGCCTTTGGTTTGTTCAGTGTGTGTGTGTGTGTGTGTGTGTGTGTGTGTGTGGATGGGAGGAAAAGGAGTGGAGGGCGAGCGCATGCAGCCACCAGTGGAGGAAAATTGAAGGCAGATTTTTCCAACGGCAGGCGTTGGCTCCAAATTGCTCATTTTGGACGGGGAATTTGCTCTGGCATGAGATGTGACAATGATATTCATTTCAGAGCTCAGCCCCATTTATACAGAGCTGACACACACACACACACACACACACACACACATAGACACACACATACACACACACACACACACACACACACACACACACACACACACACACACACACACATAGACACACACACATGCACACACACACATACACACATGGACACACACACATGCACACACACACACACACACACACACACACACACACACACACACACACACACACACAGCTGAACCAAAACTATTACAGAAAACTCAAACTGCCTTCAAAGGAGAAAAAGAAACATTCCTCGTGGCCTCAAGTTTAGGCACTGATCAAAAGGCACATAAACGGTATCACACACACACACACACACACACACACACACACACACACACACACACACGTTTCTGTTTCCCGTGTTCGGACGTCCACATCAATGCCCAGACCTGTAACATGTGCCCACAGTGGGCTGATTTGATCCAAGCCCAGTGTCGTGTTTCTCCAAATAATCATCTCCAACTGGCCGGCGAGGAGCCCATTAGAGCCAAGTCCTCCACAGATGGAGTTAGTAGTTTCCTCCTCCCAGCCTCCGTCAGCAGCACCGAGGAACATGGGAGGAAAATAGAGAGATAAAGACACAGGCATCATTTCATCACAGAGATCCTCATCCACAGTGTCATCTTTGTATTATCATCCTTCAACTTTCTATTGTTGTCCATGGTTTAAATGTGCATCACGTCTTCACTGACAGCAACTTATGATTTGGATCAATTAGATCACTACCTTTATAACTATCAATAAGAGGTTTTTGTAGGTTTTTGCAAAAAAAAAAGAATCTGGTTCAGATTCATAGTTCACTAATTGCTTAATCGATTTACTGATTCAAATCATAATTTTACCAGAAAAAGTGTGTAAGATGAAAGTATTGTATTGATATTTGCTCAAAAACTCAAAAGTAATTAAATTTGTTTCATTTCAATCAAGTTGTCAATTCTACTGGGAGACTGAGCTGAGGAAGACTGTGTGTTATGATCGAAAGCTCCAGAGCAGCAACTGAACGGACCTTCAGTGCAGCTACCGTCCTACCTTATACTTCTTCTTCTACGTCTTCTTTTGTGATGCATTTGGAGAAGAAAAGCTGATTGAACCGGATTTTCAGATTAAAACAAGCGAAACAAATGTGGCTTCCCTCCTCAGTCTGAGAAAAGGAGGTGTTTATAGACTTCAAGGTTAGTGGGTCAGTATAAGGATTACTGGGTCGCTGTTTTCGGACGCTCTCCTCTTCTTGCTGGTCAGCAGCTTCTCCTGACCTGCAGCTGTGTGGACCGTCAGTGTCCAGCAGAGGGAGTAAGACAGCTGATAATCCCAGAAAGACACATGGACACCCATCAGTTTACTGTCTCAGGTGATAGAAGTCACCGTTGTCTCCTAGCGACAAACTCAATGCTGTTTCCTGATTGAAGGTGTTGTTTTTACAGCTAGTCGGTGGAGTGGAGGGATTTGCAGCCATTCATGACTGAGCTGAGTCAGCTGGTGGTTTGGAGAGTGTATCACACACACCTAACACCTGCTGACGGACACATCACGGCCACTCAACAGGCTCCACTTGTAATCTGACAGCCGGATGACGCTGCCTGTCTTTTGAAGCATTTTACTGCGTTGTGTCGAGCGTGAAAGAGGCGTTTTTTAAATGAACCAAACCCAAACGGGCTGTAAGGCCTGTCGGAGGAATAATGAAATATTCCCCGTGGTCAGTAAATGTCGGTGCTGCTGAGACGTCGTACATATTTCCCAGGTCATACACATGTTCTGCTGCAAGAGGCCGGACTTCCTGTAAGAGAAAAGTCCTCCAAATACTTAAAATAGTGGATGTGCCGTGGGGGAACATGAACTCTGGCGGTGATTATATATAGTGATGAGTTCTCGGAGCTCACGTCACGTCACTCACCATAATTGTTGTTTTGGTTGTTGCCCCGCCGGACCTCAGCAGGGCCGAGAGAGAGAATTAAAATGCTAATTCATCCCGGACCAGAACGCTCACAACAGCCATTTAAGTCGAGACAGAAGCTTTTATCATCCCATAATTAACTGACTTCAAACTATCTTTGTCACTGTGTTACATGCAGCATGGGAACATACAACATGGGACATTCAGCTTTGTGCTGACATCCTGTTCTTTTGAGTGTGAGATGATCCGGCATGTGAAGGGAACGCAGAAACAGCCTTTTGGGCAACTTTCATCTCAACGCCAAAATCATCCCAATAGCCCCAAATCATGAGAGTTGGAGCTCATTTCCTTTTGTTTCACCATCATCTCTAGCACTTCTGATGAAGTTATTCTCTGGGAACATGGCAACGTCACTGAACACCAGCAGTCAGACCAGACAGGTTGGAAGCAAACCTTCAAGTGAGCCAAACGTGTAAGATTGGTGAAAGGATCACCCTCACTTTAACCGACTGTACTTAGTCTCCTGTGCTTTGAGGGATTTGCAACATTTCCGGTGCGCTCACTTTCTGTTTTTAACTGAGTTTTTAAATGATTTCCATCATGTGTAAATTGTTGGCTTGTTTACATCTGACTCGTTTCTTCACCATCTGTCTTCCTTTTAGTGATTTAGTGATGTTACCATAACTGACAAACATTGGCTAATGACTAAAATAAGACCCACGCTTTTTTACCAAGCACTCTCAGTTGGCTAAACTACTTGCCAACCTCTAAGAGGTTTAAGAGATTTTAAAAGTGAATCAGTACAATAGCTGCACATGGCAAATTCTTTTTTCTTAAAAGACTTTTTCAATCAGCAAAGACACACAAACATCCCTCTCTTGCAAGCCCACCCACCACCACTAAGGTTCAGTAGCAGGACACCATCCGACCACGTCTAATGTCGGAGTGTGAAAGTCTTTCTATCGGTTCTGAACGTTCAGGAAGCCGATCTCTCAACCACGTCTTTCAACACCATGGATCGTACAAATGAGTCAATGGAGCTCTGCTGCTGTTTTCAGTCTTTCCCACAAAAAGTGACAGTAATAGTTGTGTGAAAAATGATAACAGGAGCTCAGCAGAGAGAGAGAGAGAGAGAGAGGTTCAAACCACCTCAAGCTGGGTAACAACTACTGACTGGAAAGTAAGGGAGTGGGGAGCGGGTGAGGCAATCGGACAAGCACTTTGTTTCAAGCGTACAGCCTTCACTTTCATGCCTTGCCATAAAGCATAAAGTGCACACTATTTCTGCTTTGAGTCCTGTCACTGGAGGAGGAAAACAGCCCAAACTGGGAGATTCTGCTCTCTGATTGCAGCATGTCACTATGAAAGTCAGGCCCAAGTTGTAACAAACCAGTTATCCTTTAGGTCTGAGGATGTAATCACTGTGAGGTTGTTCATTGTGAAATGTAGACTTTAAATAACGAGTCCATGTTAATCAGGAAAGTAACCTTTTTTTTTTTTTTACGGGGAAAAAGCAGCCACATTTTCTCACTTCCTGAAGAAGAAAAGCGAGCGGTCGTTGGCGACGGGAGTACAGTACATATGGTCATCAGCATTAACCTTGGGATGGCAGTTTGAAGTTAATTATGTTTCCTTTGCAATCCAACACAGGGTGTTTTCTAGGCTGCATCTGTGTTTAGGAGAAGTGCGTAATAATAGTGACTTAATCACACAAACAGTGCAACCTCTCAGTCAACTTGACTTTGCGTGGAAACTCCACATCTCGGGGAAATTCTTTTGGTTGTTCACCCAAACCACACACTGTTAACAGCTGTGCAGTATTTCACTCGGGCTGCTCGGAGATTTTCTCTCTCTTTTTTCTCCTTCTTTTTCTTGTGCCGAGCTCTTTTCCAAAACCGCTCATTAATAAAGCATTTGTGATCATGTGGCACTGACAGCAGGACGGAGATCGGCGCATGCAGAGGGCGACCGGTGGAGAGCCAGCGTTCAGAAGAAAAGAAAGCGAGAATAAAGAGGGGGAAAAGGTGGATGTTTTAAGGGAGAAGGGTTAAGAAACACTCTTTCCCGCTCTCTTGCACGCACACACACACACACACACACTCTGCATGCAGACTCCCCGCCCCTCCCTCGCTCTTACTGTCTCCTCTGTAATGAGCTCCAGATGTGTTGCTGAGGATGGGGGTGGGTGGGTGAGGGCGAGGGAGGAGGGGAAGGAGAGGTGGTGGGGGAGCTGCCTTGCATGTCATGTGCTCAGGCGAGGAGAGACGCTGTCCGAGGGGACGCTGTCAGCCCTGATGGAGTGGCTGGCCAGGGCCTGGGGGCGAACCAGGGAGGGGGGGAGGAGGAGGAGGGCGAAGGGTGGGGGGGTCAAAAAGATCTCCACATCTGGAATCACTTCAGGTCAGCCCAGGCCCTGGCCGTGAAAGGTGAGACCGGGCGCCTGGCAGGGGAGAGGGGGACAGGGGTCTGACACTGGACATACCACAGTCAGGGATCAGTGATGAGGAAAACAACCAACAGCAGAACATAAAACGGCTGAAAAGAAAACAGAAATATCCCTTTTTTTAATGTGGCGTACTAGTCAGGAAAAACCCTCCAGTCACATCAGTGAAGCACCTCTTTATTACCACTAAAAGTGGAGGAAGTGCTTGGATCCTTCTTTTTTAAATGTGGAGAAAATGCTCCATTAGACGTAAAAGTCCTACTTTCACAATGAAATCATAGCAGTAAAACCTCCAGCCGGTAATGGAATGATGCTGCTTCCCGAATCGTCACGCTTTCATGGGCATTTTTCCTGCTTTCAGATCAGATGAAGAATTCTATGCCAAAGTTGAAGAAAACCTTGAAAAAGTGAAAAATACACTTTCATCAAGGCTGTTTACAAAATGTCTTTAGTCTGCAACACGGGTGTTATGTGAGCTTATCTCAAAAATCAGAATCTGTGTATGAAAAAGAAAATAAACTACTTTGAGAAATAAAACGAAGGCTGAAACACTGAATAAGTGAAGATGGACACCAAAGAACAGCATTGAACTTTAGCGAGCAAACAACAGCGATGAGACGAGAACATTTTGTAAGATTTTAGTTTCCTGATATAACGTCAATTTAACGTGTTTACTTTTCCGCAGAATTTAACAGAAAACTATATGAATTTAAAATACAAATGCAACGTATATAATGTTTGCCATCGTCAAAGCGAAATTAAACTGTTTTGAAGGGAGTTTAGTTCGTGATAAAGACACAAAACTTTTCTTGGATATTTGTGAGTCGTTAACAATAAACCAAAAAATGGTGGCCGCACCTATTGAGCCGTTTTTCCTCAAAAAAATCCAAACTCTACCAACTGCAGTTTCAACCCGACAACACTTTTATGGGCCGTGTTCCGTACGGGGACGAGTGTCGACATGTGTTTGTTTACGGCAGAGGTTATGAGGGGCCACGGAGAAGAAACACGCTGTATGACAGCCGCGGAGTCAAACGAGGCCCCGGGGCCCTCCGTATTGAGGAGAGGATTTCCCTGCTCATGAATATCCTGTTTTAAAGATGGAAAATTCAGGTTGCTGCATTCAGGGGGAAAAAACACACAAAGCGGTAACAGCTTGAAGTTTTTCTGCAAAGGAGAATCTGTTCTCGAGTTGTAAATCTCCCCTTTTATGGGGCATGATCTAAAGAATGATTTAAGTCTGTCTGCGTTGTAGCAATCACAGATTTTTCACTCCAAAACAATTCTCCCAAACGTGGAAAAATGTTCCCCTCCTTTGTAAGATCTGCTGAATTGGACACTGTGGCATTGCATTGCTTGAAATGCATTTTTATTAATATACAAGTTTTTATTCTGTTACAAATAAAGGATATCATAGGAAATTAAGAGATGGTTTTGGATTCAGAAATACATTAGCCTCTCCTTTATATTGGACTATTACATGAAAATCAAAAATGCGTTGAAAATGTTTGCTCGTCAGTGGTATAACATGGAAAGAAATGTGGGAAAACAGAAGTATCTTTTTAAAAAAGGATGCATAAATGTCAGAGGAAGTCCTTGTCGGGTTGTTGTTGATTTTAAAAGGGTTACTGATCCCGAATCTGGTGTGTCATTTTATCCAACACCACAGCCGAAGGGACCAAAGCAATTCCACGTAGTCCACACACGAGTCAAGTTCTCTGACTGAAAAGAAAATGATCTTTGAAAAAAAAAACTCGCCCTCCATTTCAGTCCCAATCACAAATGTAAAACTATGCAGATATGCGACTACAGCATCCAGTCTCGGTGTCTTTTTGTACAAACGACAGCTCAGTGATGCTCAGGAGACATTTTTTTAAAAAAGGCGGTTCAGGGGAAAAATCCTGCCATCGCTCGGTGTCCAACAATTTGCGTACAGGTGTCGTATCGCCGTCGAGGCCGCTCCGGAAAAGGGAGGAGGCTTCAAGATCCAGGGTGTGTAAGATGATGCTCCACCCAGAGACGGTGTCCGTCCGCAGGGGTCCAGCGGTAGAGAGGTTCCCCTCCCTTCCTGCCCCAGCCCCCCCAAGCCGCTGCTCCTCTCAGTTGACCGTGGGCACCTGGTTCAAGCTGTACTCCTTGGCTTTGAGCCGCAGGTTGGCGATGCTGTTGGCCATGTTCATTCCCTGGGACGTGTTGGTGTTGGAGCAGGTGGGCGGGTAGGTTGCCATGGTGCTGAGAGACAAGAGGAGGGGAAAAGGTTACATCACCTGTGGCTGACAGCGAGCTGAAGCTCAGCGTGAGCCGCAGCTGTGGAAATATGAAAAGGAACAAAAACAGGTATCACTGATCAGGTTCAAGATTTCAAATCAATCTGACGTTAAGGCGTTCACAAGCCAGAAAAACACGGAAAGGAACAGAACCGCTGTTTTTGCACATTGACCTCGCCATCACATCACATTACCGTTTCTCACGTCACGTGAGATTTGTTGATGAGCAGAGTTTTAACGGCAGCCTTTTTTGCTCAACACTTCTTTAATGTTAATACTCTTTCATTTCCGGTCTTAACTTAGCAAACGATGTGGAAGAAGACATTTCCGTCATCGTGGATTCCCAACTGTCAATTTACACACTTCAGATTGTCCTCCCACGCCACGTTTAATGAGGGCCAGATCATCGCCAGATTGTAGTTCCTGCTCTTTTTGTTTAAAAACAACACTTTTACGAACATGGTTTGGCTCTGTCCAACAGTATGCTTTTTATGGAGGGAGGTATCGGAGGTTTTATTGTGGTTTCCCAATCTGTTCTGCTTTCGCCTCACAGTGCCTCATTAAGTCTGTCCATCAGTGGGAACGCGCTGCACTCATCTGTTGTAAAGTGTCCCGTTCTGGACCAGTTGGCTGAAAGAATGCAACAAATGGCAGGATGACAAATACAGATTTTACTCTCAAGTCCTCTAACTCAGCATTTTGTGGTGCTTTCAGTTACATTCCATGGTCTTCACCAACGATGGAGTAAGATGAGGGTCCTGAGATGTGTTTTAAAGATTTAAAAAATGTCCAGTTGGAAGATTATTTTCCTTTTTACAATTAGGAATTCTTGTCTCATTTGTATATTTTAACTTGTCCTTATTTTCCTTCTCTCTTTCCTCTTTTCTTTGTTAAAGTATTGAAGTGTCTTTCTTCGCCTCCTTAGGACCGAGGACAGATCTTCAGTCTGTGCATGATTTACTGACATGTTTGTTTTTTTTAACCAAAATGTCATAAATTTGTGCAGCTTTTGTTTTCAGTTCATGCCAGGAGTCAGTTTGCAGAGACTAAAACTGTGCTTTGTGTTGTTCATCATCTTGTCTGCTTTTGTTGTTGTTGAAGCAACGTCCTCCTGTCTGTTTCTCACTTTCTTCCCCAAAACGTCTGTTTGTTTGTCTTACTCTTTAAGAGACACACGTCCATACATTATTTGCAGGAGCTGGGTAACAATTATTTTATATATATATATATATATATATATATATATATATATATATATAAAAAGCTGAGTAAATGTGATAAAAAAAGACATAATTGAAGTAGTTGAAGTAGTAACAATTATATATATATATATATATATATATATATATATATATATATATATATATATAATAAAAAAAAGCTGAGTAAGTGTGATAAAAAAAGACATAATTGAAGTAGTTGAAGTAGTAACAATTATTATATATATATATATATATATATATATATATATATAATAAATAAAAGCTGAGTAAGTGTGATAAAAAAAGACATAATTGAAGTAGTTGAAGTAGTAACAATTATTATATATATATATATATATATATATATATATATATATATATATATATATATATATATATATATATATATATATATATATATATATATATTTAAAAAAAGCTGAGTAAATGTGATAAAAAAAAAGACATAATTGAAGTAGTTTTTTCCTGTTGCTGTAAAACCCCTTCATCACTATGTTTAAAGCACGACATAGTGTGCAGTTATCACTGTGATGATTCAGCTGTGAGTGCAGATGGATTTCAAAAGTCTCCACTACCAAACCCCCATGCCTTTAACACAAATAAAAGCATGTTTAAATCAGTAGTATCTATTGGTTTGACTGAGTAGGAAGGCTGCCGAGGGAAAGGAACAAACAAATTGAATGCTTTTGAAAATGGGTTGAAATGTGCAAAAACACCGGTATGATCTTTCAAAAAAACAACAAAAAATGCAAAAGTATAAAATTGACAAAACATTCGCAAAAAATTCCACAAATACAATCAGAAAAGAGCTTAAAAAATCTACTGAAAACAGTAAATGTAACAAGATGTGGAAAAAGCTGCAAAGAGGTGAATATGGAGTAAAATGAAGGCATACTTGTTCTCTGAGGGCAGCATTTTCTGTGGCACTCGCACTGGCCCCCCCTCCGGCATCGGATACCAGCTTTAGGATAATATACAGGGAAGTGTTAGCACCACATTAGCTTGTTCCACGTAGCATTATTCCTGCTTCAACAAAAGATTTCCCCCGCTGCTCCGCGTCCGGCCAAAAAGCTCTCAGTGAGTTGAAGCCGCGG